>NC_064923.1:330534609-330838203 GCF_023897955.1 Schistocerca gregaria
TATGGCGGCGTCCGGCGCTGGAAATCTAGCTGTAATCCACGGTACAATGGATCATATGAGGTACATCGACGTGTTGCGAGGTAATTTACACGCTGGTGCACAGACATTGGGTTTTACTGCGATGTTTCATTTCCAGCAAGACAACGACCCAAAACATACCGCCATGAAAACCCGGGAGTGGTTACTGTACAATGCCCCCAGAAGGATTCTAACACCACCTCATAGACCTGATTTGAACGCCATTGAGGACCTGTGGGCTCATCTTGACACACAAATCAGAAAAAAACGTCCGTCCTGTAAAAACGACTTGGAGAAAGTGCTCATGGAGGAATGGTCGAAAATTACCCCTGATATCACCCGGAATTTAATACAAAGCATTCCTAGGCGTTTATGTGCTGTTATAGATGCTAAAGGGATACACACTAGCTATTAGAAGGTGAACATCAATGAAGAAAACGAACACACTGTCCAATTCATACGCGTGTGCCAATACGTTATTGGGTGCAGAAGAGCGACGTTTATTTTCATAACACTGTATGTTACTTTACGGACAGATGATTTGGACATATTTGTAACCTATGTAATGTAAGGTAGAACGTGTCTGGGTCTTCTTCTGAAATACATGTTTCATTTAACCAACAACCACTAAAATGTAACTGCGCCAGTACTTTTTGGGGCGATTGTAAATGAAGTCTTGCTTGGCCTGTGAGAGTTCGAAACTCGCGGAATGTGAGCCATACTTGGTAAGAAGCCAGTATGTGACACTCTGCTGCCACACCATGTCACCCCGAGCACTGGGAAACAGAAGGGAGAACTGCGATTGGACGGTGCTTGAAAAGTACGGCAAGCGTTCAACAAGTAATACAATAAAACTTTTTTCTGAAAGCAGGTTGGTTTTATTCAGGATTCCAATACACTGTATTATTTCCCACTCTTTTGGCTACAAAATCCTATTTCTCAACATAATCTCCGTTCAATGCGACCGCCTTATGCCACCCTACTAGGAAGGCCTGTGCACCCGCATGGTACCTCTACTGGTCGACGTCGGAGACAACGTATTGCAACTTCAGTAACCTCTCCGTCATTCACATGCTTCTACCCACAGAGTGCATTCTTCATTGGGCCAAACAGATGGAAGTCGAAAGGTGTGAGGTGGGCGAGGAACAAATGACGAATGAAGTTTGATGACCATCTCTGGTGTGCAGACTTATGTGAGGCCTTGCATTGTCAAGGATAAGGAGAAATTCGTCTGCATTTTTGTGGCGACGAACACGCTGAAGTCGTTTCTTTAATTTCCTGAGGGTGGAGTAGTATGCTTCGGAACTGATTGTTACACTATGAGGGAGGATACGCTTCAAAATGGATCCATACACCATGAACGAGGACATCAAACAGAATAACCCCTTCAAAGTCGCAGCATCTTTTCTTTTTTAGTTACTAATCGCATGAAAAAGACAGTATTATGGTCAAATTAAATTTTGATACGAAGCTGGGAAATATTTATTGTGAAACGAAAATATTGTGTGGAGATGAATAACAACGCTCGGTTTGAGCCTGATAGCGTCCCCAGTGAAATAATACAAAAATACTTAAAAAAGAGTATTTATAAAGAAGAAACATGTAAAAATTGAATAATATACGTTTATATCATGTACCCGTATTATAATAATTTCTCTGTGTAAGTTTGGAGGGCAAAGCAATATAACAAAATGATCTAAAGAGACGACAAGATACGTTCTTTTGTTAAATTTTTAGTCGTCTTCACTTCTTCTCTTGCCTTGTCTTGCGAATGCTGATCAAATGTAAGCATATTTGTACTAATTAAGCAGATAATATATTGATTTAATATCACTGTTCACTTTTAATTGGTAAGAGGTGATCCCGATTTCATGTCCGCCTTCCTTGAATTAACTTGCATGCGAGTAATTTACAGTGCAGCAATCGCAGTGGCCGATGCAGCCAACGACGCCATTACGTGGCGATATTAACTTATAAAAATTAGCGGAAGCAAAAAATCGCCCGCTATTAACATAATATACAGTTGTCTCCACTGCCGCCCGACGTTGCAGAAAATACGTGGCTTTACGATTCTTATATTCAGTACCACAGCCGAGAGCCACAGCCAGGACTCCGACTACAATGCAATGGTTAACGGAGGTAAGAAGAAATACTCTCGCGCGTGTGTGGGCCGCAATTGTAATAAATATCTAAAGATTTTTTGCTTTAAAGTGAACTGACTAGCCGAGGTAATTAATATGAAAAGTTTATTCCATTGCTCGACTTATATACTCATGTTTTCAGATTCAGCTAGTCTAATTCCACTGAAGATCAATATTGTTAAAAATAGGAGAACTTCACGAAAGTGTTTAATTGTAAATCAGAATTAAAATGAAGTATCATCGTGATTAAGGCCCACCACGTAAGTCGGCAATAATTAACGTTATCAGTAAATAGTATATTAAGTTACGACTTCCGACGGACGCGAGAGCCTGTTAGAGTTTCTGATTGGTTTTTGTTGAAGGTCGATTACGGTTCTGCATTCTTCAGTTTATCGTGGACAAAAGGTAGCCTACAGGAGAGTGGAGAAAATGTCGCTTCTGTAAGAACAGATAGTGTTCAAAATTCTAATTTTACAATTTCAATTTAGTAATTAATACCGAATTGCCTGTTGTGAGAATCGAACCAGCTGCCTTGTAAGCCCGAATCTACGAGGCCGTGCCAAAAAATAATGCCTCCGAATTTTTCATGTCTATACTCTTAAAGCTTTTTAAATAAACCTACTATTCTTAACATCCTACATCTTTATTCTTCATGTCTGCATATTTATTTCTCAAACAGTCACCCTGGCGGTGATCAGGATTGTCTCAATGAGAGACCAGTTTGTTGATTCTGTCACTGTAGAATGTTTAGCTTTGTTGGTGGAACCACAACCTCACCTCTCCTTGCACCGCTTCATCACTATCAAAGTGAAGTCCACGACAGTGTTCTTTAAGTTTTGGAACAAACGAATCCCGGATGGGACTCAGGTCGTGACAGTATGGAGGATGGTCGATTACAATGAACAGAAGACGGATTGTTGCAGACGACGCAGCGTTCGTGTGTGGCCTGGCATTGTCCTGCTGAAGGGAAGGGTGCTCCATGTGTGGACGAATTCTCTAATTCGTGCTTTTATTCTTCACGATTAAGCATACCGTTTCTCACGCACCGACATAGTTAAGATACATACCGTCATGTTACACGCTATATTCGGAGCCCTCTATAGTTAGAGGGCTGAAAATACGTAGCTATGAAGAATAAAGATGTAAAGTGTCAATAACGTTTGTTTTATTTGGAAAGCTTTAACAGTTTTCACATAATAAATTCGGAGGCATTACTTTTCAGCATGCCCTCGTAGAACTCTAAGTGCTCAGCAAAGGGAGATTTCATTAATTTTCTTGAAATACGTTCTAGTTAACTGCGTCCGAATAACTTCAAGAGCGATTTTTTCGAGCGTTTTTGAGAACTGTATAGTAATGTTTTAGCAACTTGATGTCCAGACAGAACTATGAAGAAAATCGAAGAGTCCTATCGGTAAGGCCCATTGTCGATGGTGTACTGCTCTAGATTTTTACGCATTTTTCCCATGCAAGAATTACCAACTCGACTCACATCCTTAATGGTAAATCTGTTTGACGAGAGTAGAATGGAGGTGGGAATAACAAACACGCGCAACTAATGGATGTATAATGCTCGGCACCAAATTCCACTCGTCAAATGGGAGCACACAGTTTAAAAGCTTTTTATGATTTATTAATGGAATACCGTCACTGGCAATAGCGAATGCATTCCGAAATTATGTTTACAGTACGTGTACAGTCGATTCACTGCAAAACGTCGGCCATCCCGCAGACGAGTAGCCCTGCAGAAATTTATGCACAGCTTCACCCATAAATTTCCTGCAGCTTACCAGCATTCGTGGGATACAGCGCCCTTTTTCGGCAGATTAGCGCCTGGTTTATGGGATCATCAAGGTCTGCATGTGCAGCTCGCGGGGTAAAGATACCGAAAAACACTATTCTACGTGCGAGTGTACGCAAATGGGTCATATTTTATGTTCGGTGTTATATTGATGGTTGCGTGAATAGATGTCAGCCAACAAATCGAAAGATCCAAAATACAACCCAAGTTCTTCGTAGGATCTTTCCGGAAGTTGGTGCAACTTTTACCTGTGACAGTGATGTGTATGTAGAAAATAATTGGAATTGTTATTCGGATTTGAAGTAATACTTTAAATATCATTTAATTGTTCTGATGATCGAATTCTTATCTCGAAAGAAGTAACGGATAACTAACTCCAATAGCACTGTGCCTGTTGTTGCTGTGAATCTAAAATAAAAGTTTACGACTGTTTTAAATTTCTAAAGGCTATTAAAAGAAAATAAAAATTGCATTCTTCAATACCTGGATAGATAAAAATGTTTCAGAAATTAGCTGCAATGCAAAATCGATTCTTCTTTGTGTGTTATCAATTGACGAGAAGCTTGTTTCAGCACTTGAAACACTACGTCAAATATTCGTGACGTCTGATTCACATGGGATATCTTGTTATCTTGTACATGATAATAGCTACTTAGCACAGAGTAGAAATTTTTGAGCAACTGTCTGTTTTGCTGTTTTGGTGCTGCTATTTCAGCTTAACCCTGGCAATGACACGGCATTTTCCGTAACATTCATTACTACCAGGGGGGGGGGGGGGGGGGGGGAGGCGAAAAATTAGTTATTTATTGCTGAGTTACTTTAGCAACACACTTTTTAAAGAGGCACTGATGTGTAAGGAGGGTCCAGAATCTGAAAAATACCTTTTAGTACACTCTTCTCAATAGGCAGAAGAGGTCATACGAGACGAACTGGCTGTAAAGATGATGCTCTACTGTCCTTGAGCTCTCGGCAGTTCGTTGCAGTTCTGGTGTCTAAAATCACATGTCTCATACACATGTGCCATCATACACCATTCCAGAACCGTAATGAGTGGATTACTTCCTTGCAAGTTGAGATCCACCTTAAACAAAGTCATGCGAATGGCGATTTATCCTGTCATTATCCTTAAAGTCCAGTGGCGATCGGATAAGGACGTCAGTAGGAGGCTTGAGTGAAGAAGGAAGGTTCTAATCTGGTATAAATTATATGTCATCGTGTTGGAAGTCAGATCTGGAAGCTGGAGAAATCTGTAGAGATTGAATAAGAGTTTCTAACCGTTCTCTCCACTAACCTGTCGTCTTCTAAAGTCGTCTCAGTATTAAGAAAACAGTCTTAATCGCGATTTTTTATTTATTTAGTGCCGACCGGTTTCAGCCCATCGCAGAGTCAATTTTCAGGGCGAACATACTGTGAAATTATAATATATGTCTCAGACAAAACCAGGGATAACCATTATAAAAGAGTGGATTACGTAAATACAATGTTTTACCCACTGTTCGAGTGCTGGTGACGTCATGTCTACCGAGGTGGGGCAGGAGACTGTAAAGAATTTGCTTTTTTTTTCTTTATTGTGATTTCATTTCCCTGCACCATAGGGGCAGGGGAGGGCTGTCAGCGGCACAATCCGCCGCTCTTCAGCTGAGTGACACTACAACTAAAACAAGAATAAAATGATACATACATAAGGAGATAAAAAAGTGGAACATAAGGGGGGGGGGGGAAATGGAGGTAAAATATACACTCACATGGAGACGTTCATGGGGGACAGTTGAAACAAGTCACCAGAAAGTTAAAAAACACAATTGGCGATTCTTAAAACACAGAGAAGACACTGAATGCGCAGGCACAGGTTAAAAGTCGGCCACAGTAGGAAAAACACTCTGGAACAACACACTTAAAACCCACTTGGAGCACACGCGACAAACAATAAAACTGCAAGATGGGACCTGCCGAGGGAAAAGGTCAGAGAGTATGGAAAAGGAGGGGAGAGCAAGGGGCAGCTGGGGAAGTGGCGGGATGAAGAGAGGAGGGCATCAGTGGGTTCACGAAGAGGCAGGAGACACGTGGGGCGGCAGAGGAAGAGGGAAGACAGGGCAGGAGGGAGCGCAGAGACACTGGAAGGAGGCACAAGAGATGGAGGGGGAGTAGGAGGGGGAAGCCGCTCAGGAGGAGGGAGGGGGAGGAAAGGGAGCCCAGAGGAGGAGGCAGGAAGAAGGGGTTAGAGTTGGTAGGAAGGGTAGATGTCAGGGCGAAGCTCATCATCCGGGAGGGGTAGACGGTGAAAGTTGTGTTGGGAAAGGAGATGGAGGGTGTGGAGATGGAGAGAGGGTGGGACACAATGGTAAAGGCGCGGCAACTGCTTGGGGGTTGTGACGATGGGAGAAACCAGGGGGTGAGGGGGATCAAGGCGGTGGACAATATAGAGTGTGCGGATGTGTTCAAGGAAAAGGAGAAGGTGGGGGAAGGGGATGAGGTCATAGAGGATGCACGTCGGAGAGGGAAGGCGGATGCGGAAGGTGAGGCGGAGTGCATGGCGTTCGAGGATTTGGAGGGCTTGATAGAACCAGGGAGGGGCGGAAATCCAAGCGATGCTGGCACAACAGAGGATGGGGTGGATCAAGGATTTGTAGGTGTGAAGGATGGTGGAAGGATGCAGACCCCACGTCCAGCCAGACAGATGTTTTAGGAGGTGGAGGCGGTTGTGAGCTTTGTTTTGGACGGTAAGGAGATGGGGAGTCCAGGTGAGGTGGCGGTCGAGTGTGAGGCCAAGGTATTTGAGGGTAGGAGTGAGGTGGATAGGACGGCCATAAATGGTGAGGTAGAAATCATGGAGGCGGAAGGAGCGGGTGGTGCGGCCTATGATGAACTCCTGGGTCTGGGAGGGATTAACACGGAGGAACCACTGGTTGCACCAAGCAGTGAATTGGTCAAGGTGGGTTTGGAGGGTACGTTGGGACCGTTGAAGGGTAGGATAAAGGGCTAGGAAGGCGGTGTCATCAGCGAACTGGAGAAGATGAACAGGAGGGGGTGGTTTGGGCATATCAGCAGTGTACAGGAGATATAGGAGAGGGGAAAGGACAGAACCTTGGGGCACGCCGGCAGAAGGGTAGAAAGTACGGGAGTTGGAATTGTGTATAGTCACATAGGAGGGACGATGGGAGAGGAATGAAACAACGAGACGGACAAAGTTGATGGGGAGAGCATAGGTCTGAAGTTTGAAGAGGAGCCCGGGATGCCAGACACGGTCATAGGCGTTCTGGAGATCAAGGGAAACAAAGATAGCGGAGCGACGGGAGTTAAGTTGGAGGGAATGAAGATTGGTTAAGGTGGCGGTGAGTACGGCGAGAGAGGATGGCCTCGAAGACCTTACTGAACACGGAGGTGAGACAGATTGGACGATAGGAAGAGGTACCAGAGCGGGGTTTGTTAGGTTTAGGGAACAGCAGGACACGGGAAGTCTGCCACAGGTCGGGGTAAAATGCAGTGGAGAGGAGGACATTGTACAGGGTAGCAAGGACAGACAGGAAGAATGGAGGGGATTCCTTGAGGTGACGGTAGGTGACGCCATCATGACCAGGGGCGGTGTTGCGTTTGGAGCGGAGGTCGAGTATGATGTCTTGTGCGGTGATGGGAAAAAGAATTTGCCTTATGTCTGGGTTTATACAGCAAGCTAGGAGCACGTGAGCGTAAGCAGTGCCTCCAGCGGTGACCAGTGGTAGATGTCTAAGCTTAAACATTGAAGCATAATACCATTTGCGTTAAGATTACAATGTAAAGATACCATGTTCATTTTAAAACAACATTGCTAAACAAATAAACATAAAAAAGTATGAGAAAAAACTTTTCAACGTCAAACTTATAAAAGAAAGTTAGTAAGTTACCTTATCTACATTCGTAATATACTATGGAAAACGAATAACAATTTCTTGTCTCTATTCTATTTAATTTGTGCTTATTTATATCATATTTCTATTATATAATAACGTAACAAGTTTTGGTGTTCCTATCTGTAATCGTATATACAGAGCCCTCTAGTCCAGGTACTACGGACGCCGTTGCCATGGTAGCGGCCCAACATGGCCGTCCTCTCTGCTACGATGTTATCTGTTGCCTGGTCTAGGCCCCATGGACGCTGTTGTCATGGCAGTGGCGCAATACGGCTGCCCCCTTTGCCACGCTGCTTTCCATCGCCTAGGCAACGATAGGATCGATTCACATTTCGGAGGGAATCCATCGTCATAGTGTAAAAGATAATGGCAGCCTACACTGTGTATAGAGGCGTCCGCCAAAAATACGAATATTTTACTTTTATATTTAATATAATTGTAAAAACGAGATTTAGTAAGTGACGATGTATTGATAATCATAAAACTATGTAAAACATAAGGTAAATGTCTTATAGTCATAGTTAGATGTCATGTAACTCGAAAACTTATGGACGTAAGTTACAAAAAAAATACGTAATGGTATTTGTCGTTTACACAGGAAGCTTTTTTTTTAAAAAAAATTAAAATCAAAGTAATAAGAAAGGAAAAGTATCATCCTTATATATAAATAATATTTTTGAAAAACTCGAAAAATGTTCTATCGTAAAACTCCACTTGCTCATTCAGTAGAACTGTTGGTTCCTGTTTATGATGTATGAAAATCTCCAAATTTTAAGAAATGTTTTTATTTATTTAATAACGTTGTTTTAAAATGAACATGGTTTCTTTACACTCTAATCTTAACACAAATTGTGTTATACTTCAGTTTTTAAGCTTAGACATCTACATTGGTCACCGCTGGAGGCACTGCTTACTACGCTCACGCGCACCTAGCTTGCTATATAAACCAAGACATAAGGCAAAAGTTGTATCTCCAGCGCAGAAGACAACTTGTCGGTCGTGGGATCTTCTTCGGTGGAGGCTGCTATGCTGTCATCTCGAACTTGAACCTGCGCTTTTTTTGTGGGATGCCACTTGCCCAGGTTAGTCTCTGTAGCTATAGAGGCGAAGATCTGTTGTACTGACAATGATGGTAGGCGACACCTCTCATTAATGTGTCCTGTTTGTTTATATTTTAAAATATCACGTTTTACACCGTCTTCTACAACACTCGACATAGCTTTCTTAATAGTACGGCAACTTTTCTGACCACTTCCTACACAGAGTACGACATGTCCGTGAGAAACAGAGATACACGTCCAGCTCTGAAGAACACCCAAAACAAAGTGACTAGCACATCCGAAGTACTTCATCTTCCAGGCACGCCAAAGCGACTCGAAGGTGTCCGAAGCACTTTGGCTGTAATATCGTTACTCTTATATTTCTCAAAACTAGTCAAATTTAATAAACAAAAACGGTAGACTCGTAGGGTAACCACGAGAGATTGGGATACAGAAAACTGGATTAAATACAGTGAAAAGTATATAAATAATTAATAAGAGACTTTAGGCATTTTGGTGCCTAACACCCGAATGTGCCGACCAATCAGAAGCAAGCTCTGTACAATTGGCGGACTCTCCCACGGGAATGGTACATACTGTTGGCTTGTACCACTTCTGTACCGTATGCTACTTCACGTGTATGAAGTGGCATCAAGGTGGGTTTCTAGTAAGATAAAATATTGGTGGCCACAGCCAGGAATATCACACTGAGCGTACACGCTAGCGGCAGGTATGTCATTGACGCCTTCCTGAGAACTCGCGTGACCACTCAGGGATCCGGTCCTGTATCTGAGACTGGGCAGGCCAACTTATGATAACTGCTGCCACGCTGAATGGGAAAGGCCCTAGAAAAAGTGGGCTAAATACCGGTAGTCACATTTGCACCTGGCTAGGAAACCACACCCAGGAGGTCATTCCTAATCTGTGGACGAAAACCAAGAGACAACAATATGACTATGACTGTTGCAACGTGGAATGTCAGGAGTCTTCTGGACTTAGACGTAATGGGCGAGAAAGAAGAACAGCTCTAAAACCAGGACACATCAGTGAGGCTAACTCAGGGTACACCATCTTTTGGAGAGGAAAGGATGCAGGAGAACCACGCACCCATGGTGTAGGATTATCAGTAAAAACGAAAATTATGGAACAACATCGATTAACTCCGATTGCTGTCAATGAAAGAGTTATGACACTTCGAATTGCTCTCGCTCAAGATAGCTTTGTCTATCTCGTCTCTGCCTATACTGCCACTTTAGGCAGTGAGAAGGATGCAAAGAATTAGTTCTGTCATCAACTGAATAACGTTCTCGTCAAGATACCAACTGAAGATAAACTGTTGTTACTAGGCGACTTCAATGCTAGAGGTGGGAGAATAGGTTTTGGGGCAATATCACGGGTAATCAAGATGTTGGAAACTGCAGTGCATATAGGCTACTACTTGTAAGTATCTGTGCTGAGCATGAGCTTTTTATCACCAACACGCAGTTCCGCTTACGTAATCGTTATATGACCACATGGATACGTCCACGTTGCAAACACTGGCCTCTCACTATTTAGCGTGACAAGAAGGAAGTCTCGACAACAAAAACAGATCGAAACATCGATGATTGCTGGACTGGCCACAAACGGCTGGTTAGCCACCTAAGGATCCTCGTCTATTTCAAACCATCAACGTACTACCAAATACTTCAACATCAACGGCCTGCACAGCGAAACTGCTGGCTGTTTCTTGCAAGACACACTTTTGTATCGGCTTAGCAACATCCCAGTTAACAAAACAGATGTTCAATAGAAACGGTTCACTTCAAAAAACACCATCAATAAGACTGCAGAGGAGGTCATTGATTTTGATGCAAAGAAGAAAAATAACTGGGTTGATGACACAATTAAGTGTCTAGCGGGATGCTTACCTATTACTTTCTCAAGATTCATCCTCCGTGGAAAACAAAAGTACACTTTCAAGAGCTCAAGCAGAAATGTCAAACTGAATTAGAATAATAAAAAACAAAAAGCCAAGAAACTCCAAAGTCTGTCAGATTCAAGGGACTTGAGGAGTTTTTATGTTGGAATAAAAGAAATATGTGAGTGTCTTTCTACCTCATGAGGAAATCTGAAAGCTGTCGACAGCACAACTCATCTTAAAACGCTAGAAAGAGCATTTCAGCTTACTCTTAAACCATAGTTCTACTGCTGTTGACGTCTTTCTCGAACATGCCCATCAACATCCAACACAACCTTGCATGACACCCTCACCGACATTTTATGAATTCAGCAGGACGCTAGACAGTGGACACAAAGAAAGGCACCCGGACTCGACAGAATCCCCCTCGATAACATTCAAAGTGGTTGCTTGTCTCTAAAAATCAGGCTCTTCTCCTTGTTACCTTTAATATGGGAAATCTTTAAGGTACCAGCTGATATGAAGAACTCCACTACTGTCACCATCTTTAAAAAAGGCGACCGAAGCGTATGCGGTAACTAGCGTGGCATATCCTTGCTCTCCGTGGCTGGTAAAATTTTTTGCTATTAATCTGCTGAATCGCCTCCAGGCTCTTCCCGAGACTGTACTTCCTGAATGTCAGAGCGGATTTCGCCCCTCCAAGGGAACTATTGATATGGTCTTCTGTGCACAACTGCAGGAGAAGTGCAGGGGACAACATAAGCCTTTACTATACGAGTTCTGTGACCTACAAAGGGCATTTCATACATTGCCCAGAGATGCTATTCAGAAGGTATTAAAACAATTTGTTAAACTGATCCAACCTGTCTATGATGACGTATCTGGACAAGTGCTGGACCAGAATGAAAGATCGGACAAATTCCTTATTACTAATAGGCTCAAACAAGGGTACATCCTCGTTCCAACGTTGTTTGCTCTGTTCCTAGCAGCCACGATTCATGAGACATCGTCTGTAAACAATGCATGAGTAGAATTCAAATATAGAGTTGACGGAGTCGACCTGAAGATGGCATCTATTCTTCCGGACATGTCCGAAAGAAAAGATGCCTTAGGTGGCCGTGCAGCTCTCTAGAACGAAATTACAATTAAATCAATACCATTAGCTGCTGACGGGCGTTGATATACATCAACGGGGACTGTCGAAAATGTGTGCCCCGACCGGGACTCGAACCCGGGATCTCCTGCTTACATGGCAGACTCTTTCTCCATCTGAGCCACCGAGGGCACAGAGGATATCACCCATTCTTATATCTACGTTTGAATTAATCGAAAAAAAGTGAAAATACGAGCTGGACTGATGTATAATTAATGAAATTAGAAGGAAACGACAGTCTGTCACCAACCTGACGCATTTCAAGAGGACGTCAAAATATTTTCCGTAATTGTATACCACATTTATGTGCAGTTAGTAGGTCTATAGTTCCATGTATCTACGACAGAAAGTAAAGTTTCATGTATCTACGCTTTTGAACTGTCGGAGTGCTTTCAGAAAAATAGTGTGTTGCATTATTCACTGACCCGTCGTAAATGAACATCTCTACTCTGCCAGTGAGAAAGCTCATGTCAAAAATTGCGCGCTCATTATGTAAGATAGTTTGATCTTTTCGGGAAGTTGCGGGTACTGACGAAGGTAAGCCACCGTTCCCCGTACCCGTTGTTTGCGAATGCCAACCAATTGTAACTCAATCTTACCCACCCCCCTCCTCACCTCACCACACACAAACTCCACGTAGGCAGTGTTTTTAATAGCGGCCCCAGCGAGGCGTCGGGAAGCTTTAAAACTGCTCCTAGTGGTGTAGTTCTGCTCTACCCACATTATGATGTGGATCTTAACTTGCCAAGGCGTCTGCAGTCGCACACTTTTACCACCCACTATGCGTGTGGTCAATAGCTGTTTGGAGATGCTCTGTAGAAAATATCGTATCCTCTCGAAAGTGCGGGGGGGGGGGGGGGGCGATTAGCGGACCACACCGGCACAGGCGCTGCCAGGAATTGTTTAATCCCCTCTACAGAGACACCGCAGAAAAACGGACTGCGGCCCTCGCCAATACATAAACTTGTGGACGACGTGTCCTTGAACGCTGACTTGGCCAGCAGCCCTATCCTAATGGTGTCCCGTGTACAACGCTTTGCTATTCTGCCCTCTAACTACACAGAGATTAAGTAAAACAAGATGTATTACAATTAGGAATGGTTAATCTCAGCAATCGTCATTAATTACCCTTGAGAACTAAACCCTACATTACGTATGCGTTACAATCTCACATTACTGATTCAACAGATATGCATAATTAGAATCAAGGGCGAGGCTGGGTACAGCCTTACGCAGTTCGCCAGTCCTCGGTGTCTTGGAATGCTGATTTCTTCGAACGTGTAACAACAATTAATTGAGAGTATCACATCACAATGCTGCCAGCTTCGATACGACGACAAACAAGGGGCCGAAAGAAAATGTTTCCTTACAGAATGACAGTACTAGACCTAAGATTTCAATTAGATTACATCATAATCAGACAGAGATTCCGAAATCAGATACAGGATTGTAAGGCGTACCCAGGAGCAGATATAGACTCAGATCACAATACAGTAGTGATGAAGAGTAGGCTGAAGTTCAAGACATTAGTCAGGAAGAATCAATACGCTAAGAAGTGGGATACGGAAGTTCTAAGGAATGACGAGATACGTTTGAAGTTCTCTAACGCTATAGATACAGCAATAAGGAATAGCGCAGTAGGCAGCACACTTGAAGAGGAATGGACGTCTCTAAAAAGGACCATCACAGAAGTTGGGAAGGAAAACATAGGTACAAAGAAGGTAGCTGCGAAGAAACCATGGGTAACAGAAGAAATACTTCAGTTGATTGATGAAAGGAGGAAGTACAAACATGTTCCGGGAAAATCAGGAATACAGAAATACAAGTCGCTGAGGAATGAAATAAATAGGAAGTGCAGGGAAGCTAAGACGAAATGGCTGCAGGAAAAATGTGAAGACATCGAAAAAGATATGATTGTCGGAAGGACAGGCTCAGCGCACAGGAAAGTCAAAACAACCTTTGGTGACATTAAAAAAAGCAACGGTGGTAACATTAAGAGTGCAACGGGAATTCCACTGTTAAATGCAGAGGAGAGAGCAGATAGGTGGAAAGAATACATTGAAAGCCTCTATGAGGGTGAAGATTTGTCTGATGTGGTAGAAGAAGAAACAGGAGTCGATTTAGAAGAGATAGGGGATCCAGTATTAGAATCGGAATTTAAAAGAGCTTTGGAGGACTTATGGTCAAATAAGGCAGAAGGGATAGATAACGTTCCATCAGAATTTCTAAAATCATTAGGGGAAGTGGCAACAAAGCGTCTATTCACCTTGGTGTGTAGAATATATGAGTCTGGCAACATACCATCTGACTTTCGGAAAAGCATCATCCACACAATTCCGAAGACGGCAAGAGCTGACAAGAGCGAGAATTATCGTACAATCAGCTTAACAGCTCATGCATCGAAGCTGCTTACAAGAATAATATACAGAAGAATGGAAAAGAAAATTGCTAGGTGATCAGTTTGGCTTTAGGAATAGTAAAGGCACGAGAGAGGCAATTCTGACGTTACGGCTAATAATGGAAGCAAGGCTAAAGAAAAATCAAGACACGTTCATAGGATTTGTCGACCTGGAAAAAGCGTTAGACAATATAAAATGGTGCAAGCTGTTCAAGATTCTGGAAAAAGCTATAGGGAGTGACGGGTCATATACAGTATGTACAACAACCAAGAGGGAATTATAAGAGTTGACGATCAAGAACGAAGTGCTCGTATTAAGAAGGGTGTAAGACAAGGCTGTAGCCTTTCGCCCCGACTCTTCAATATGTACATCGAGGAAGCAATGATGGAAATAAAAGAAAGGTTCAGGAGTGGAATTAAAATACAAGGTGAAAGGATATCAATGATACGATTCGCTGATGACATTGCTATCCTGAGTGAAAGTGAAGAAGGATTAAATGATCTGCTGAACGGAATGAACAGTCTAATGAGTACACAGTATGGTTTGAGAGTAAATCGGAGAAAGACAAGGGTAATGAGAAGTAGTAGAAATGAGAACAGCGAGAAACTTAACATCAGGATTGATGGTCACGAAGTCAATGAAGTTAAGGAATTCTGCTACCTAGGCAGTAAAATAACCAATGACGAACGGAGCAAGGAGGACATCAAAAGCAGACTCGCTATGGCAAAAAAGGCATTTCTGGCCAAGAAAAGTCTACTAATATCAAATACCGGCCTTAATTTGAGGAAGAAATTTCTGAGGATGTACGTCTGGAGTACAGCATTGTGTGGTAGTGAAACATGGACGGTGGGAAAACCGGAACAGAAGAGAATCGAAGAATTTGAGATGTGGTGCTATAGACGAATGTTGAAAATTAGGTGGACTGATAGGGTAAGGAATGAGGAGGTTCTACGCAGAATCGGAGAGAAAAGGAATATGTGGAAAACACTGATAAGGAGAAGGGACAGGATGATAGGACATCTGCTAAGACATGAGGGAATGACTTCCATGGTACTAGAGGGAGCTGTAGAGGGCAAAAACTGTAGAGGAAGACAGAGATTGGAATACGTCAAGCAAATAATTGATGACGTAGGTTGCAAGTGCTACTCTGAGATGAAGAGGTTAGCACAGGAAAGGAATTCGAGGCGGGTCGCATCAAACCAGTCAGTAGACTGATGACCCAAAAAAAAAACTTCAAACAAGAAACAAAGTAATATGACATCCATAGCATCTATAATATAAGAGGCCGAGCGGTTCTAGACGCTTCAGTCCGGAACCGTGCAACGGTTACGGTCGCAGGTTCGAATCCTGCCTCGGGCGTGGATGTGTGTGATGTCCTTAGGTTAGTTAGGTTTAAGTAGTTCTAAGTTCTAGGGGACTGATGACCTCAGATGTTGAGCCCCATAGTGCTCAGAGCCATTTGAACCATTTTTAAAAAAGTTTCCGTTTAAGGGCGTGCAGCAGCGTATGTGCAACACAGCACGGCTCCGATGCGGGTATAGAAGCACGGACGTGTAGGGAAGGCATTAGTGCTACATTCGTGTTTTTCCGACATGCGTGCGGTAAATGCGGAAACGTGAACTAAGGCGGTGTTATTAGCAAATGCATCCAAAGAAGACCAACGTGCTGTAATTCGTTTAGTGGCTGACGATGGACAAATAGCGGCAGACATCCACTGGAGAATGAAGAATTTGTAGGGGTCACCATGACTGTCGACGACCAACGTTGTGAAGTGGTGCTTTAAGTTCCATGCTGGTCGCAATTCCACAAAAAACGCCGATCGATCCGGGAGGTCAGCCACAAGGAATCTGGAGTCTCCATAACTGAGGAAGGGTACTGCGCAACTCTAGAGAAATTACGACGTACAACTGAGACGAAACGCCGCCCGGCGTGTCAGCGTGGTTTGAAGCGCCATGTAACGGATTGCGCGCCCCCCCCCCCCACCCCCCACCCCCCCGCCGGAGGTTCAAGTCCACCCTCGGACGTGGGTGTATGTGCTGTTCTTAGCATAAGTTAGTTTAAGTAGTGTGTAAGTCTAGGTACCGATGACTTCAGCAGTTTTGTCCTTTAGGAATTTACACACATTTGAACATTTAAGGCGAAGAGTCCGGGAAAACAGTGACAAGGGGTGCTGTTGCTTCTTGGAAACGCACGTCCCCATATCGTAACATATTTCGTAACACAGCAATTATGCCAACTCAAATGGGGGACACTCGAGCACCCGCCCTGTAGTCCAGGTCTCTCTCCGTGCGAGTATGACTCCTTGAGCCCGCTGAAAAATCCCTTGAAGGGTCGACGATTCCTGTCGGACGAGGATGTACAGCAGACATATACGGACTTCTTCATGCAGCAGGACACGGTGTTTGGTCAGGCATGAATGCTCATGGCGATTTTGCCTGATTGTCATACCGACTATGGACTGTACGACCTTCGAACGGAAACGTTCTGATGGCGCAGCTACCTTGATTAATTTTAAATCTGTGTCTGGTTTATGCCTGACATTGCACTACATTAATACGACTGCTTTCTTTCACATTTAGCATCCACTGTAATTGATTAAACTACTCATCGGGTTGCCAAATCAGAGTTAATAGAGTTACGGCAAATTTCATTTTACAAATTATTTTTGCAACGACCTGGAATTTGTTACAATACTCTAAAAATATATCGATATTAAAAGTTAATGTTTTGTAAAACCACTGCACCGAAGAGGAGGTACTTTTCTATCATTAGTTATCGTTAAGTAATTAATTAACGGAGTGCACGGCGGTGATGAATCTTCGTGTTTCCGTCACTTGCTTTTCTCCTTTCGAAAAGCCCGCCGAAACGAGGCAGCAGCGTATATGTTGTAGCTTAGTCCAGGCGAGGTGACTTCTTTGGCCACCTAGTCACCAAGGCGGGGGGGGGGGGGGGGGGGGGGCTGGGTTTATCGCTATGAGACAAAGGAGCAAAGAAAGCAGTGGAAACATGTGGAATCATCGCCGCTTAAAGATGTAAAGTTCCAACCATCATAGGGCGAGATGATGCTGAATGTTTTTGTTTTTGACTGTCATAATGTGATGTTAACATACTATGTTCGTAATGGGCAAACCGCCAGAGGATCACAATATTGTCATGTCCTGGTGACGCTGCAGGAAGCTATCCCCATGTTCTCCTGATATGTAGTCCACAAACTGCTTACCTTTTTTGGGATAAAAAACCATTGCATATCTGGCTTTGCCAGAATGACGATAAAGCGAATCCAGAAGTGGATCGTTTCCTGAACGGTCAAAATGCAGGCTTCTGCATCTAAAGTAGGCTGAAACTGTACATCGCTGGAGAAAATGCATCGCAGAGAAAGCTGAATATACAGAGAAGGAATAAAATCATGGGCCTCTCTCCGTCTGATGACACGCCAGTCACTTGGCACGGCGTTCTACTCCACTCGTCATAGTTATAAGGAATGGTGTCTCTCCATCTGATGACAGCGGAGTCACATGAGACGGTGTTCTATTCCTCTCGTCATGGGAGTAAGGATGGGTCCCCCTATGTCCAAGAAAGCAGCAGACTACAAATCAGTAGTTGATTAGCGCATATTATGTTCAGTCAAAGGAAATTACTTTGGACTGCGATCCCATTCAGAAACTTACAACCTATTCTGGCTCCAAATAGCACAGCAATTTCTCATACACATGTATAGACGAATATTCAACTCTGTCATTTGTAGTGTCTCCAAGATTTTGTATGGAAGGTGGGATCTTTATCCAAGAAATGTTTCTCACTTGCTGTAAGCGAGTTATTAACTGCTGTGGCAGATTTTGTATTTGAAACGCAGTACAGTCCAGTATTAAATTTTAAACAATTTATGCAGAAGGAAGTAACAATTATTGTAACATATGTAGCTGTGTGTAACCCAGGATGTAAACAACAAGAAAGGACAGAGATTTTGGTCGGTAAGTTGTTAAGGTAGCATGTTGTTAAATTTTTCAATAACCACTGTTATAATGGCAATTACGGAATTGTTATTCTTGTGGTCTTGAGTCCGAAGACTGGTTTGACACAAATCTCCTCGTGAAACTTCCCTGTGCAAATCTTTTAATACCTACATGGCTGCTACAACATACATCCATTTTAAATGCTTACTGTAGTCAAACCTCGTTCCCCATCTACAGTTTCTATTAACACACTTCCCTCCATTACCAATCTGACGATTCCTTGGTGCCTCAGGTTATCCTATCAACCTATTACTCCTTTTATTCAAGTTGTTCCATAAATTTCTTTTTTCCCCAATTCGATGCAGTGCCTCCTCGGTAGTAATGCCGTTTACCCGCCCAATATCCATAATTCTCCTGTTGCATCATAAACAAATACTTCTATTTTCTTCTAACATTTAAGATTATATTTGAGATAAGAAATTTCCATTCTCCAGAAAAGCTTTTCTTTTTGTTGCCAGCCTGCATTTTATATCCTCTCTTCTTAGGCCATCATCAATAATTTTGCTGCCCGAATAGCAAAATTCATCTACTAAATTTAATGTATGATTTCCAAGCCGAATTCATTCTTCGTCACCTGATTTACTTCGACGACATTCCTTTACATGTTTTTTATGTTCGTCTTACACTCTCCTCTCAAGACACCGACCATTCCACTCAATAGTAATTCCAAGTTCTTTGTCGTCCGTGACAGAATTACAGTATCAAAGAGCAAAGATAAACTTCAAACCTTTTATTTTGTTGTCCTGAGTTACAATTCAAATTCCAAATTTCTTCTTGATAACCTTCTCACTTTGCTCAATGTCCAAATTATATAATATCAATGGTAGGCTACAATCCTCTCTCGATTCCTTCTACTACTGTTTCCGTTTCATCTCTTTTCAACACTTACGTGTTTGTGTGTCAGTGGTAGTTAGCCTTTCGATCCCTGTTTGAGAGTTAAGTGAAAAAATTATTTCCCTGAAAATCGTTATTAAATAAAATTATAGAAAAAGGCTCATATCTACACTCCTGGAAATTGAAATAAGAACTCCGTGAATTCATTGTCCCAGGAAGGGGAAACTTTATTGACACATTCCTGGGGTCAGATACATCACATGATCACACTGACAGAACCACAGGCACATAGACACAGGCAACAGAGCATGCACAATGTCGGCACTAGTACAGTGTATATCCACCTTTCGCAGCAATGCAGGCTGCTATTCTCCCATGGAGACGATCGTAGAGATGCTGGATGTAGTCTTGTGGAACGGCTTGCCATGCCATTTCCACCTGGCGCCTCAGTTGGACCAGCGTTCGTGCTGGACGTGCAGACCGCGTGAGACGACGCTTCATCCAGTCCCAAACATGCTCAATGGGGGACAGATCCGGAGATCTTGCTGGCCAGGGTAGTTGACTTACACCTTCTAGAGCACGTTGGGTGGCACGGGATACATGCGGACGTGCATTGTCCTGTTGGAACAGCAAGTTCCCTTGCCGGTCTAGGAATGCTAGAACGATGGGTTCGATGACGGTTTGGATGTACCGTGCACTATTCAGTGTCCCCTCGACGATCGCCAGAGGTGTACGGCCAGTGTAGGTGATCGCTCCCCACACCATGATGCCGGGTGTTGGCCCTGTGTGCCTCGGTCGTATGCAGTCCTGATTGTGGCGCTCACCTGCACGGCGCCAAACACGCATACGACCATCATTGGCACCAAGGCAGAAGCGACTCTCATCGCTGAAGACGACACGTCTCCATTCGTCCCTCCATTCACGCCTGTCGCGACACCACTGGAGGCGGGCTGCACGATGTTGGGGCGTGAACGGAAGAAGGCCTAACGGTGTGCGGGACCGTAGCCCAGCTTCATGGAGACGGTTGCGAATGGTCCTCGCCGATACCCCAGGAGCAACAGTGTCCCTAATTTGCTTGGAAGTGACGGTGCGGTCCCCTACGGCACTGCGTAGGATCCTACGGTCTTGGCGTGCATCCGTGCGTCGCTGCGGTCCGGTCCCAGGTCGACGGGCACGTGCACCTACCGCTGACCACTGGCGACAACATCGATGTACTGTGGAGACCTCACGCCCCACGTGTTGAGAAATTCGGCGGTACGTCCACCCGGCCTCCCGCATGCCCACTATACGCCCTCGCTCAAAGTCCGTCAGCTGCACATACGGTTCACGTCCACGCTGTCGCGGTATGCTACCAGTGTTAAAGACTGCGATGGAGCTCCGTATGCCACGGCAAACTGGCTGACACTGACGGCGGCGGTGCACAAATGCTGCGCAGCTAGCGCCATTCGACGGCCAACAACGCGGTTCCTGGTGTGTCCGCTGTGCCGTGCGTGTGATCACTGCTTGTACAGCCCTCTCGCAGTGTCCGGAGCAAGCATGGTGGGTCTGACACACCGGTATTAATGTGTTCTTTTTCCCATTTCCAGGAGTGTATAAATAAATAAATCTTAATTGCAGCTTAGCTGAAGAGATGGACCAAGAGGAAAATATTTATCTCATTATAGCGACTACGGCGGTCTTTGTTGACTCATTGAAATGTGTGGACACGGAAATAAAATACCTTCAGGTGCTCGGGATTCCTACTGAATAGATGTAGAACCATTGTAGAGGAACGAGAAGCTGTCTAAGTGTAAATTGAGGCGAGGAGACTTTTTCCCGCAGGCGAGGATCTTATGTCACCAAGGCGCGATTACTTCATTCCTACTGGGTGCGATACTCCACAACCCAGAAAGGAAATAAAACACTGAACCTTCGATGAGCGGTAGAGGAAACGAGTGATTAGTTTCGGTGAATTACAGCACTGATAACTGATTGAGATTCCTCGTTTGGTTTTTCTGTACAGAATTTTAAACTACAAAATTTAAAAGAGAAACTGAGCTTCTAGGTTTACCATGAAAGTTAAATTATTGTGTTTTTTAGAGACTCCCTTCCTCTAAGCGATTTCGGACAAAAAATTCGTGTTAGAGAGTTCAGCACAACTGGTTAACAATATTATGTCACCAATTTTAGCTTGGTCGCACCGTCGTCGAAGAGCAGATTTTAAGCAAATAATCCTTTTAAGCAATGTTTACATTTTCTCTAATAGGTCTCATTATTACTTCCCTCGCCGCCAGTGGGAAAAGAGCCAGAACTTTATTTATGTGTTTTTTAAGTAGTTCAGTCATACAGCTAGAAAAAAAGTGTCGAAATTTCTGGATCATCAGATTTCGATATGACGTACTGTATTCACTTATCCAAATTTTCTTATTCTTTACCTGTAATAAGACCGACCCAAAAACAAACTATAATTCTTTTTTGTGCGGGAAATGTGTAGGTGTCTGTATGGGGTATGGGGCGGACCATGACATCAAATTAAAATACAGGTAAATGAGTAAATATAACATTAACAGGTTATGAGCACATGCAAGTACGCTGAATTCTCAAAACTGGTGAGATATCTATACAGCCAGATCGGCAGACATCAGTTAAAATGAATGAAGTACAATGGGTAATAGCTTGTGTTTTCCAACCGAGTCTAAACAAAGGCGGAACTGGTCTCTCATGTCCGTATCAGAAACATTGTACATCTCGAAAAAAAAATCGCGTTTGAGGGTTATAAGATTTACAAGCACTGTTAAGTAAGAAGTATGTCTATACCATTGACATAGTAATCGTAAAGTCGCAGGTTTGAACCTCGTTAATAGCAACTTCCTCTTTGGTTTTCTTTAAATTCCATATTTATTAACAAATGTAAATGTAAGTTAACCAATACTAAATCATACTTGTTAAGTAAAAATAACGATGTTCATTTTTGAATACTGGTTGTGTGAAGGCAATTAAAATTTAAGAAAGACACGAGAAACGCCCAATTCTTCTTCACCTACTTCTACTTTTCGTAAGCTTTCATCTGTTTGTGTCTTGTTTTTTTCTGATGGGGAAAATGGGGACCAGCACAGCATGTTTCTAAACGAGGATGGCAAACCGCGCAAAAACCACGCTCAGACTGGCCGGTGCCCAACCACAGTACTTAAGGCGCCAAGCAGATTCCATCCTGGGCTGGCTCTCCTTCCTGTCTCGAAGCGTAGCCTGCTCCTCGTTACGTTATACCAGCTGGTGGAATTGCCTTATCGTTAAGTGAAAAAAAAAAATATTAATACCGTTAGATTTCTAGCAATAAAAAGACATTCTATTTCCTACTGATGTTTCGTATTTTAGTACCAAATTTTAATTTACTTCATGCAATAACCAACTAAAAATAAAAACGGTATTTTTATTAAAGAATTATGATGCAATATTTATTAATTGATATTTCTCTCTGTTAAGAAGATATAGTTGCGAACATCCTTAAAACTCAGGTATTTTTAGTATTGTTAATGCCCCAATTACTTGGCTACAAAAACCATTTGTTTCAGTACATCAGTTAGTATTTGTGTTCTGAAGTAACAAAAGAAGTAGATCAATTGAATGACCCAAAGTACAGCCCAGGTTTTGAAGACGGTTGGCAGAAACTTGGACATACATCTCCAAATGGTGGTGTGTCAGCCACTTCTGCTAAAGTTGGAAATGTCCTCGATACTTAGATAACTACTATGTTCTATGGCACGTGCAGCAAAAATTCCACTATGAAACATGTGTTCGGAGAGGACTGTAATGATTCTAATGAACGCATGGAAATGACTGGTGTTAATATTTTTGAAAGACCTAAGCAGCCAAGAAATGTCCTGTAAACGGTATGGGAACAGTAAGGATTGTTAGAAAGTCGTTGAAGAGAAATCATATGAGCCCAGTCAAAATTAGTAAATTGGAGTGTACAGGGCCTGTACAGAAAACAATGGCATCACAACTCTGGATATATGTAAGGAAAGAAAGTTAGGTGGTAAAAATAACCTGACAAATCTGACAAATGTTGAAATAGACAGGATCCAGATTTATAATGCTATGACAATTAGGAATAAATGAAAAATGCAGAAACAATGAGAAGAAATACCTGAGCATTCTTTCATAAAACCTCAACGGGTGAGAATTCAAAATATCACCTTTGTTCGTGGGGATCCGACAGCTGGTGCAGGTTCAACAACTGAGCCACAGCTTCCAATTATAAGCATTAGCAATTAATTCCAGAACCGTTCCTACTTCCTGTCAAACCAATTTTCAGAGACCTCATGAAAGAAGAGCTCTTGGAAAAGTGTCTCCATGATAAAATTCAGACTCTGAATGTAAGTTTGTAATATTTGCATAAAGCTACCAAAAACTACAAAAACTTAAAGCATCGTGTTCATCATGAAATGATGAGCTTCAATAGTGGTGTGTCAAAGAAGACTGTTGTGTTAAAGCTCGAGGGAACAAAGGATGACATCAGTACTGAAAAGGGACTGTGAAGCATCGATATGGGCCGTATCCTTTGTGCTGAAATTTCTACACGGAATGCTACTAAGGAGGCGAGGATGCCCTCAAAATCAAAGAAAACAAGATAAAGGGGATGATGCTGGGTCACAGAATAGGCCTGGGATGTTCTAAAACTGTATCTGTGTGGTAATGTACATTAGTTTCTTGTATGTAAAACTTTAATACGGTCTTTCTTAAAACTAATGTTCTATATTTTGTTAGGCTTTCCTAAAAACTAACACCGATAAAGACCTCAAACTTTCAGAATCTCTTATTAATGAAACAATGATTAATCACAAAAAAAGGGATCTGTAGTGACACCGAGACAAATTTTCAAGCTCTAAAGCATTTCACAAGTTATAATTCTTTTCTCTTAAAGCAAAAAAAGGATTACTCATAACATATATGAAATGTTTATGTGATTTGAGGGTGGTACTTCACTTGTAATCTCTAGAAGTTTCCTGTATTTATATCTACCACTTCTTCAGAGAGTGTACCTGAAGTACGTTTACTTTAACACTGATTGCTTATGGGAGTTTTTTCGAGACTCTGTTTCCGTAATAGATAAAGAATTTAAATCAAGGTAAAGAAATTGGTATTAGTGAGATTTTATATTTATAAAACGTTTTCGCTGCACGCTCAGCTGACGACGGTGTTAGCAGAAATATGCAGTACTTAACAGCGCTAGGAAATTTTATAATTTGAAAGGTATCTGTTATATTTTATTTTTTATTTTTACTTTTATCTTTTGTCCCTTTTCAGAATTGCTTCGTACTGCTTTCCACATGCTATGAGTTTCAAATGCTATAAGTATGAAAGAAACCGAAAGGCTCACTCCCTTATCAGACCAAAATGTACAGTATTCGCAGATGTATAGGGCATACGACTCTTCCTCCAACCTCAACGTCATGGACAATATGGCGGCAGGAATTTCATCTAGTCACAGAAATACAGTAATTTATAAATGCAGGATGTATCACTGTCCACCACGTGCAGATTCCGCAACGCAAGAAGAAGAAATATTTAAGGTGTATCGCACGAATGGAAACATAAAGAACTGGATACAAAAGTGAAACGAATGGAAGATAGCATCGAACTTGGGAAAGAGAATGTTCGGCCAGCTTGTTATTAATGACTTTCACTGTCGACTTGCCATGCCATCACACACGGGGGGAAGAAAGAAGAATTTGTTCACAAAAAGTAACCAGGCTGAGTACAGCGGTAAATGAGGCAACCTTCATTAAATCGTAGCGGAGGCTTTGTTCGGGGCTTCACAGTTTCGATCAATACCTGAGTCTGTGTTATGAAAGCAATTTAGCTCTCGAAAATTACAGCACCGGGAGGAGCACAGCTGTTTTTATTTCCCTCAAGCACCTGCGAAGGGGCACAATCTCGTTGGTTAAATTTGTGAAGTCCACTAATTGTTCACGCTGGGCAGTCAGGAGCGGAAAATAAAACATTTAAAATTTTGCTCTGCCCTGAGTTAGTGCGTTCTAACAGGGCGGCATAGGAGGGCGCTGAAAAGGGCTCGCATCCGAGTCCCAGCAGTGCCTCTCGCGCTGTGCGTAGAAAATTTTTTGGCGTTTCAAGCTGCAATTCAATTTCCAACCCCTTTTCAGATTCCGCGCTCTCACATTTTTCAAACGAAATACTGTTCTGTTATATGCATCTAAAACTGAAACTGTGCTCGCATGCATCTCTGCCTAGAACCCGAGTTTTTTTTATTTATTCTGCTGTTGTTAGACCAACTATTGTTCGACGCAAACTCAGATTTCAGGCTGTCAGCATTAAACGGCGAACATATAACTGAAAATTTTGTGGCAGAAACGCGTGAGGATGAAAATGACGTTAAAGGAAATTCGTTGCATTCTGATACTAGAGGTTCAAAAAGAAAGAACTTCTAATTTGTTTAGATGAGGTTATGTATGCAAACATGTAAATATATTGGCTGTATCAAACAAGACATTATTATGTTGAAATCTCATATTGATTTATTTATTTAACTTACAGACATGGCTTTAGTGTCATTTCATAACAAAATACATAAAGTTTTCTTACCTTACAGCTAAACGGATTCCATGTAACTTATATCATTAATGTGGGAAACATACCGAATGAATTGATTTCCTGCCAAACTCATTACAGCATGTTGGGCGTGTCTTATTAAATTGTGCGATAGATCCTAGCTCTCAGCATCGGCAGTGAGTGCAGTAAGGGTGTAACCAGCATCATATCCTTGATGAATCTCCCAAAGAAAAAGTCAAGAGATGTTAGGTCTGGTGAACTTGGAGGGCATGGAATTGGTGCACCTTGGCCTGTCCACGTTCTTGGAATCTCAGACATCTGAGAGACAGTGCAGCAAAGCACCTTCTTGCACTCTTACATTTATGGTCATCAACATCAAAAAATTTTGCAGCATATCTGTCTACACTGGAAAAACGAAGGTCCATAAGCTTTGCGCTTGTTCATGGCACAGAGAACATTCAGTTTTGGGCTGTAACTTTCATGTTCCAAGGATTTTCGTAGATTTCACTACAACAAACCACAAAGTTGAGTTTATTAACTTTACCATTTCATGTTCACCCAACAGATGAAACACTTCCACACAAAATTCCTTATGAGCAATCCTATCAGTATCTTTTACTTCTTGCACCATTGAAAACTAGTATTGTTTGAGATGAAACAGTTTTCTTCAAAGACGTTAAACAATCACGTGTGGTACACCCAGCTCTCGAGAGCACACCATGTAGATTTTATAGGACTCTTCACAAAACTTTGCCTTATTTGCTCTGCGACATCATCAGACGCACCTGGGGTTTTGTTATGTCTTACCGAACATTCAGGTTTCAATTATAAGGCTCTCACAAATAGTAGGCCAACTGGGAGGATACGCAGTAGAAAAATTACGTTGCACAGCTGTTGCAGAGTAGGGCTCTTTGAACCAAACCACACTGTGACAGCCCACAGGTGTGGCCGAGCGGTACTAGGCTCTACAGTCTGGAACCGCGCGACCGCTACGGTCGCAGGTTCGAATCCTGCCTCGGGCATGGATGTGTGTGATGTCCTTAGGTTAGTTAGGTTTAAGTAGTTCTAAGTTCTAGGGGACTGATGACCTGAGAAGTTGAGTCCCCTAGTGCTCAGAGCCATTTGAACCATTTTGAACCACACTGCGACCACACTCAAGGCCGTCAATGGCAGCTATCTAGGCTGCAGCTGCCGCTAGTGATTGCCGTAGCATGATTCTGTACTAGCGTCTGTTAGCAATGATGAATTCAATGGGCTATAACTTAGCACTTGCCACTTACATTAAGAAGGGATACAAAAACCAAACCAATAGTACTCATAGGTTTTGCAGTGATCAGCATTTTGGTCACACAACGAAATAGATTTGCCAACGGCCTTGCCGCAGTGATAACACCGATTCCCGTCAGATCACGAAAGTTAAGTACTGCCGGGATGGGCTAGCACCTAGCTGCGTGACCAGCCGGTCTGCCGAGGGCTATTGGCAAGCGCGATGCACTCAGCCCTTATGAGGCAAACTGAGGAGCTACCTGATTCAGAAATAGCGCCTCTGGTCTCGGAAACTGACATACGGCCGGGAGAGCGGTGTGCTGACCACATGCCCCTCCATATCCGTATCCAGTGACGCCTATGGGCTGAGGATGAACTGAGGCCAGTCGGTACCGTAAGACATTCATGACCTGTTCAGGAGAAGTTTAGTTTTTTTTAGCGAAATAGATTTACATGGAATGTTAATGATAATACAATGTGCAGGGCTCCATCTGGTAATTTTGAATTATTTATGAAACCCTATGATCCGTTGTTAGATTTTTTTAAACTCCAAGCAGAATAAAATGTTATGTTTAATTCGAATTAACATTTTTAAGACTGTTCCTGTACTAGATATATACTCGAGTCTCTTACCATTAACTGCAATTTAATTTCCCCTCATGCAGTCTACAGAAGGGATTATAGGTACCAGCAGAGGTGATACTGATAACTTTTTTATAGATTCATGGAGATTGTTAAGTCGTAAAGTACTTCTGACAGTTAATGGTTCACGATGTAAATAGAGAGGACTGGATAACTACAAGATACAAATTGAAAACATACGTGCATAATTCAAGTAATATTTCCGAAATACAGACTGGAAAAATTTACACATTCTCCCCCCGTGAACCATGGACCTTGCTGTTGGTAGGGAGGCCTGCGTGCCTCAGCGATACAGATAGCCGTACCGTAGGTGCAACCACAACGGAGGGGTATCTGTTGAGGGGCCAGACAAACGCGTGGTTCCTGAAGAGGGGCAGCAGCCTTTTCAGTAGTTGCAGGGGAAACAGTCAGAATGATTGACTGATCTGGCCTTGCAACACTAACCAAAACGGCCTTGCTGTGCTGGTACTGCGAACTGCTGAAAGCAAGGGGAAACTACAGCCGTAATTCTTCACGAGGGCATGCAGCTTTACTGTATAGTTAAATGATGATGGCGTCCTCTTGGGTAAAAGACCTGACTCGAAACAAGGCCCCTGGAGTAGACAACATTCCATTAGAACTACTGCCGGTCTAGGGAGAGCCGGTCCTAACAAAACTCTACCCATCTGGTGAGCAAGATGTATGAGACAGGCGAAATACCCTCAGACTTCAAAAAGAATATAATAATTCCAATCCCAAAGAAAGCAGGTGTTGACAGATGCGAAAATTACTGAACAATCAGTTTAATAAGCCACAGCTGCAAAATACTAGCGCGAATTCTTTACAGACGAATGAAAAAACTAGTAGAAGCAGACCTCGGGGAAGATCAGTTTGGAATCCGTAGAAATATTGGAACACATGAGGCAATACTGACCCTACGACTTATCTTAGAAACTAGATTAAGGAAAGGCAAACCTACGTTTCTAGCATCTGTAGACTTACAGAAAGCTTTTGACAATGTTGACTGGAATACGCTCTTTCAAATTCTGAAGGTGGCAGAGGTAAAATACAGGGAGCGACAGGCTATTTACAATTTGTACAGAAACCAGATGGCAGTTATAACAGTCGAGGAATATGAAAGGGAATGAGACATAGTTGTAGCTTATACCCGATGTTATTCAATCTGTATATTGAGCAAGCAATAAAGGAAACAAAAGAAAAATTCGGAGTAGGAATTAAAATCCATGGAGAAGAAATAAAAACTTTGAGGTTCGCCGATGACATCGTAATTCTGTCAGAGACAGCAAAGGACTTGGAAGAGCAGTTGAACGGAATGGACAGTGTCTTGAAAGGAGGATATAAGATGAACATCAACAAAAGCAAAACGAGGATAATGGAAAGTAGTCGAATAAAGTCGGGTGATGCTGAGGGAATTAGATTAGGAAATGAGACATTTAAAGTAGTAAAGGAGTTTTAATATTTGGGGAGCAAAATAACTGATGATGGTCGAAGTAGAGAGGATATAAAATGTAGACTGGCAGTGGCAAGGAAAGCGTTTCTGAAGAAGAGAAATTTGTTAACATCCAATATAGATTTAAGTGTCAGGAAGTCATTTCTGAAAGTATTTGTATGGAGTGTGGCCATGAGTGGAAGTGAAACATGGGCGATAAATAGTTTGGACAAGAAGAGAATAGAAGCTTTCGAAATGTGGTGCTACAGAAGAATGCTGAAGATTAGATGGGTAGATCACATAACCAATGAGGAAGTATTGAATAGGATTGGGGCGAAGAGACGTTTGTGGCACAACTTGACTATAGGAAGGGATCTGTTGGTAGGACATGTTCTGAGGCATCAAGGGATCACCAATTTAGTATTGGAGGGCAGCGTGGAAGGTAAAAATCGTAGAGGGAGACCAAGAGATGTATACACTAAGCAGATTCAAAAGGATGTAGGTTGCAGTAGGTACTGGGAGATGAAGAAGCTTGCACAGGATAGAGTAGCATGGAGAGCTGCATCAAACCAGTCTCAGGACTGAAGACCACAACAACAACAACATGGTGTTAATGAAAATGTAATGTATTCTGTAGGTTGATTGAAATCTGTTGTTCTAAGAAGTTAATATGTGGAAGTTGACTAAATACACGTCCTATGCTACAAATAGACTCAGATTATCTTATATCTCTAAGAGGAGTCGCTACATAGCATCGAGGGACGCAGTTTACGATTGAGTAAAATCACATTACAAACTGTACATTAAATTTTAAAGAAATTAATCAGAGCATCAAATAATGAATGTTTTTTCAGCAAAATATAAGCTCTTTCGGCAATAAGATTAAGAATTATTTACAGCGTAGAAAAAGTAAGAAAATGAGGTAGGGAAAGGAACAAACATCTTTGGAGGAAAATAAAAAAATCAGCACTGATAGCCAAAAAATGTCAGTCGTATTTTCCGTCAATAGTAAATAGCTTAGGTTTGAACATTCAAAGAGGAGGGAGGAGAAAGGAAAAGAAAGGGAAGGGACTATTGATATCAGCTGAATCAGGACTTTGTGTGTCTTCAGCGGCGTCGAGTGAAAATGTGTGCTCGACCGGGATTAGATTCTGGCACCTCCTACTTACCAGGCAGCTGCGGTAACCACTTGGCCACCCGGGGTACAGTATTGTCGTCTCTGCCTGGACTATTTCGACACGCCTCTCTGCTGACTCGAATTCCTTCCGAGCACCACGACAGATAAATCGTCACATTTGACATCGTATTACATTTGCGTTATTTATGTTGATAAAGTATATACACAAATGTGTGTTTTCTTTGTTTCGTGCGAATTTTACTGCAGCAGCGATATACTGAGGCGAACCTTCGCAGTGGCGGACGACGTTCTCTCTTAGCTGAGACTTACAACCGCGAGAAGATGGCAGCCTGTTTGCCAAGACATGCTATGTTCTTTAATATTTGAATGGATCGAATGAAACCTTATTACGACAGAAGGAGTATAACAGATGTCATTTTTTCGTAGTAACGAGTAACAAGTATTTGACTGTAAATAGAGACAAAATTTATTCCAAGTGCAAGAAATTTAATCATTCTGGCATGTCCATTTTCTGCATCAGAAACACATCAAATGAACTTAAAACTCTAGAAAATAAATGAAGCACAATAATCATTAACAGATTCGTACCTAGTGAAGCTGCTCTCGCCCCGCGCAGAAAAACAATGAAATGTCAAAACTGCTTCGTTATTCACCACAGTACTAACATGAGACAGCCTCCACCCACCTCCCCGCCGATACGCCCTCTCCCCCATCTCCCTACCCTCCTCATTTCAGGCCCTGGGTAGCATTTCAAAATGAGTATAAACTGTCCGTGTGGTTGTAGGCGCTTCAGCCAGGAACCGCGCTGCTGCTACGGTCGCAGGTTCGAGTCCCGCCTCGGGCATGGGTGTGTGTGATTTCCTTAGGTTGGTTAGGTTTAAGTAGTTCTAAGTCTAGGGGACTGGTGACCTCAGATGTTAAGTCCCATAGTGCTTAGAGCCATTTGAATTTTTGAGTACAAACTAGTTAATGCACAGCAAAGTATCAGTAAGAATTACAGATAATCCAAAACAAACTATAAGTTTTTTACCTACTTTATGGGTACTGAGAAGTACTTTCCTTGGTCATTAACAGTGTACAAACGATAATCGATTTCACACCATATATTCTGAAGCATAGCCGGCCGTTGTGGCCGAGCAGTTCTAGGCGCTTCAGTCCGGAACTGCGCTGCTGCTACGGTCGCAGGTTCGAATCCTGCCTCGGGCATGGATGTGTGTGATGTCCTTATGTTAGTTAGGTTTAAGTAGTTCTGAGTCTAGGGGACTGATGACCTCAGATGTTGAGTCCCATAGTGCTCAGAGCCATTTGAACCATTTTTTGAAGCATACGTAGAGTTGGGTTGCTTCATTATGCCGAAGGTATGTGATGAGTGGAATCCGTATCGGCAGTTGTCACGTTGTCCACGTAATTGTATGCTGAAACACTTAGCTCGATGAGGAGAAATTAACGTCACATTTTTTGTTCTGACATCGCACAGAACAAATAAACTTTCGCTAAGTCATGTAATGAACAAAATTTTGAACTCTCTTTTGCATTCTCTCTCTTATCAGTGTATCCTACGAATTAAACACTTACAGCCTTCTGTAATGGCTATATATCATTTTGAATTCCCTTGTACATAAATGTTTAATTTATTACAGATGTGAATAATCTCCTGACGAGGATATCGGCGAAGTCCATTACGAACGCTCTCAACATCGGTACATAATATTCATACGTTATGAATATACAGTCACATTAATGTGACCACCGACTAAGTTGGACGTCAACGTGCAATAACCACTCACAGACGGCAGGTGGCAGCACCAGCAGTAGAGGGTATATAAAGCGCGCCGTGGAAGCAATTTCGTAAGCTGTTCGCGTGCCTCCGTGGTTACATCATACCGTGCATGGCAAAATGGCGCTTTTCCAAAACCGGTGCTGGGCAGCTGTGGTGCACCAAAGACCATAGATGACAGGGGTGAACGACGGTTGCGGTGTTACGACTGGTAGACGTTCAACTTTTGAGCAACTGACCATCCAGACGAACAAAGCGTCTATCAACAGCGTCTCCTCAACGACCGTTCAGCGAATGTTGATGCGTACCGGCCTCCGTATCAGGTACCTGATCCGTGCACCCATGCTGACTGCTGTTGATGGGCCACGGAGGCTGGAATTTGCACGCCAGTACAGGAACTGGTGACGAGTGGCCTCAGATGAATTACGTTTTATGCTCCATCGGACAGATGGCCGTTGGCGTTCACGGCGTGTAACGTCTGCAACTAGGAAGGAGGCTATGGTCTGTGAAATGATATCGTGGTGTTCCCTGGATGATCTTGTCATTCTGGAAGGCACAATGAGTCAGCGCATGTAGTGGTGGTGGTGGTTAGTGTTTAACCCCCCGTCGACAACGAGGTCATTAGAGACGGAGCGCAAGCTCGGGTTAGGGAAGGATTGGGAAGGAAATCGGCCGTGCCCTTTCAAAGGAACCATCCCGGCATGTGCCTGAAACGATTTAGGGAAATCACGGAAAACCTAAATCAGGATGGCCGGAGACGGGATTGAACCGTCGTCCTCCCGAATGCGAGTCCAGTGTGCTAACCACTGCGCCACGTCGCTCGGTCTTTACGCATGTATGCATCTATCCCTGGGACGATGTCCACCCCTACACGCAAGCACTATATGGCACCCACCAGCAGGATAATGCAACGTGTCACACAGCTCGCAGAGTACGTGCGTGGTTCGAAGACCACTAGGATGTGTTTGCCGCATTCCCCTGGCCACCAAACTCCCACGATTTAAGCCCACTCGAGGATCTTTGTGACCACCTCGATCGGGGAGTACCCGCCATCCCCATCCGAGAAATCGTGCGCAGATGGCCACGGCCTTGGAGTCAACATGGCTCCACATTCTTTTCAGTATCATCCAGAATCTCACTTACTCTCTTCTTGCCCTGCAAAACGATCTCCAGTGTCGGTGGCGTTTCTGCTCTACAAAGAATCGACGATATCAAAATCGTACAAAAAGTTGAGACACACTGTCTAGCTCAGCTAAACCACTATTACTCAGTTCTGCAGTGAAAATGAAGCTGTCTTGTTGTTCCTCTGTTGTACCATAAATATTCATTCTCTATGAAACGGACCAGTAACAATTTCGTACTTCTTGCAAGACGCAAGTACACCATTAATTTTGGTGTTTTGTATGTACAGATGTATCACCCGTAGGACACGCACAATAGACGCATGACTGTTTTTGACGCGTGACAGGAAGACAAGGCACATTCTGCGTTTCAGTCACGTGTACTATAGCGAATGACACACGACATGAGAATGGACTTTTATACGTATTAGCAAATCACAGCAATTCCCGTTGTTGCTCTGTTACTGTTTAATCCATATTCAGTGCGTAATTTGTATGCCAAATGGACGTAACGAGTTTGTTCGGATTATCGTCAACCTAGCTTCAGATAAATTGTCTGTTAATCAAGAGAGCGAAAGAGCGCATCCGCACAAATATAACTACGTTTCGCAAACATTTGTGCACTTGCCCGCCGTCTGCTGGCACCGACTATTTAGGCTTATTGTATGAGCCATTCAGTCAATTCATGTCCCTAGCTATCCAGAAATCTGACGAATGAAGAACTGAAACTACATGCTGCACAACAAAGGGTGCAAATTTTCAGTTGACAAACCAGAATAAATCGAAAAATAAGATTCACGCGAAAAAATGTGCAGAATGCAAAGTTGATTATTTTCGATGGTGCTAAAATTAGCCCCTCTGGGGGTGGGGCGGGAGGCAACTTTAAAATTTCAAATGGGATTCCCCATTTTTTATTGCAGAATCAGATTCTACATAAAAAACTACGTACATTTTGTCGTAAATATTTATTTTGATTCTTGGTTGTTGGCGCTGTAATTCAAGAAAATCCATGTTCTCATTTTTGCGTGGAAAATGGTTACGAACAAATAAAAATGAGTTCACTCATTAGGAAGTAGAATGTTTGGTTAGTTAGTTAGCTAGTCAGATGATATGTTTGATAATTAAAAGTTGGGTGGCCTCATGACCACGAAACAAACAAAACTTATCAGAATCTGCGGAAAAAAAATTAATATTTGGGTCAATATTTGTAAAACTCTAATTCATCCCTCTCAAACCCACCCTATGGGGAGAGAGGCAGAGTTTTAGTTTTAGCGAATCAAAATTTAAGAAGTAAATAAGTATATTTTATTTATACGTAAGCATTTTCCACGCAAAAATGACAACATGGATTTTCTTGAATTACAGCGGCAACTTCCAAGAATAAAAACAAATGTTTAAGACAAAATGTACGTAGTTTTTATGTAGAATCTGATTCTGCAATAAAAAATGGGGATTCCATTTTAAAGCTGCCTCCCGCTCCACCCCCCAGGGGGCTGGGGTGGTGGGCTAATTTTAGCACCAGCAGATGTCCCCCTCGAAAATAATCAACTTTGGATTCTGCTCATTTTTTCGTGTGAAGCTTATTTTTCGAGTTATTCTGGTTCGTAAACTTAAAATTTACAGCCTGTATAATGTTAACTGGACTTATCTTACTGAATCATCAAGCGATGTTAATCTACCGTGTTGTTCACTCTGATTTCATTCCGATTCAAATGGCTCAGCTTTCATTCCGATTCAAATAGTTCAAATGGCTCTAAGCACTATGGGACTTAATATCTGAGGCCATCAGTCCGCTAGACTTAGAACTATTTAAACCTAACTAACCTAAGGACAACACACACACATCCATGCCCGAGGCAGGGTTCGAACCTGCGACCGTAGCAGCAGCGCGGTTCCGGACTGAAGCGCCTAGAACCGCTTGGTCACAGCAGCCGGCTCATTCCGAGATGCTCTTGGTTTTCTCGGTGGTGCTTGGAGGTCGTAGATACATCTTAAATGTTTCTATCACACAATTTTTTGGTGAGTGGAAATTCGACTGGTATCAAATTCAGCGATCTGTGTAGCTATCGAGGTGGATGAAAATAACATAATTGCATTTTGCTTTGCTGTTTCAGATGCAACAAAAGATCTGTTGACTTACAGTGTTACGACTATTGCGATAACGAGACACAAGTTAATACTGATATTCATTACAGCTACCTTCAAACTACTGGTCTTTGGTAACATTCTGTTCAAGAATTCTTCTTGCCCATGTCAGCCCTTTTTATGTCCGTCTCCTCAGCAACAGTCATCCACAGTTTTCGATTAACATCAAGAGAATGATACCGGTTGTCTTTCATATTCCAAATAAGTGGCTTTGTGCAGAATACAACAATCAATAGGCTACTACCGACTGATCTTCCTAGAACGGGGTTAGTCGCTTTTAGATGCTCGTCGCAAGTGCATACACAGCTACAACCACAATCGTCATAGATGTATATCGTGAAAGAGTGCACATGGTAGCGCCACCGTTGACGAATACTGTGAGGGGCGATTTGTCACAGTCTAGAAAACTTGTCACTAAGATCTGCAAGTGGGCGTGTCACAAGTGATGTGACTCTACACATGTTAAAACGGGGTTTCGTACTGTTCTCACGGAATGTCTAGATCCGGCAAGTTTGATGAAACGGTACTACAATTTGCGTTGTTTTACGTGAAGGCCCACTCAATGATTTTGTTAATTTGTTCTCGTTGAATTTTTGCTGGCACCGCTGACGGTTTCGGGCTCCCGCGTCATGGGGCTTAAACTCCCTTCACCCATCTCCTTGCTGCTGAAGCCACCATAAGATTTTTCTTTGAGTTTGATAAAAACTGTCACAGCATAAGGAAATATTTCAAGGTTGGAAACACTAACAGAGTCTGGGAAATATTTCCGCGGTAGAGCGAACAGACTTGTTTCATTTTTGAGAGAACTTTTATTTCAAGAAAATGGTACGGATGTTTAGTGCAGAATTTTAGTGTGATGTTAGAAAAATAATATTTAAGACAACTTCATTGTGTTGCATTGTCTTTATAAGTCCTCGGAACTATTATCGCAATGGAAGCAAAACCTTTTAAACAGAGTACAAATGTGCGATTTCTCGGCGATATATACTGATTAAGTGTTCTCGAGCTTCCAGCTGCGTTAGTTTCTCAAAAAGCCACGACCTTTCGGCCGAGTGCTCCTAGGCCATGTAAGGTGACGACACTTCAGGGTTCACCTTGTGGAAGTCCATCGTTCTCGCGAACGTGGGACAGCGGTTGGTGATATAAACAAATGCAAAGGGTCGCCACAGCCATATTATTAAAGAAATTTTTATTAAGAGTATATTTTAAGGATACCGTATTCTGAGGCTTACATCATTATTGCAAGTTGCATTCGACGCGACGACAAAAGATTTTTTGGGTAGCATTATAACCGAAGCGATCGAGATGAAAATGTTTACGAACATCTTAATTAAACACAACAATTTGCAGCTAAGCACAGCTTGGGACCCAGCCATAGAAAGGTTGAAGTGGTCGCTGCGGTCTTACAACGGAAATGTTACCTTCTATGTCGCCTTACAGGGAACCAATGACGTAATAGGAGGTAGTAAGACTCCTACAAACTGAGTTGAACTGTCCGCATGTTTTCCCCAAAGTATAGATATTCATACATGTTTACAAATGAGTCAGGATGCGAATGGAGATTTCTAATTAACTGGATTGAAGCTGCTCTAATAATCGCAAAAATGGTTTTGGGTTGTTTAGATTTCCAGGTGACTCCGAACGAAGAAACAACTGGGTACTAGGATCTGGCGCTCAATGATTTATTGTAAGCTTATGTTCAACAAAGTAATTATAAACACGAAACCATTTCTATAAAACTGCGTTTCATCCGCCAGTCTGAATCTGTTTTCGCAACTGGCAAAGTGGAGCGGAATATTTATTGTGACGTGTTTACACGTTTTTATCATCAAGGTAAATACACAGACTGAATAATACTTAACATGATTTCTTATGTAGGTACCGTAGGATGAATGATATTTAAGATATTTTTATAGGGGGGTAGTCATCGTGAAGGTATCTTCACAAGAAAGATAACCTATATACATGCAAAAACTAATTAACTGGCACAGGTTGTTACTGCATAACACCTATCCTTGCTGGTACGGAGTTCTTAACCCACTACATTTAATATTTATAAACTACCACGCAAGTTCCGAGCCCACATTTCTGCAGCCGTGTAATATTACATTTCAGTTTTCACTTTTATATGAAAAGGTCGTTCTAAATATCTCTATACACATTAATTACTGTTCGGAGTCGCGCGCAGTGGCTGCGCAGTTTTAGGCGTCATGTCACGGACTGCGCGGCCCCTCCCGCCGGAGATTCGAGTCCTAACTCGGGCATGGGTGTGTATGTTGTTCTTAGTATAAGTTAGTTTAAGTTTATGTGTGAGTCCAAGGACCGATGAACTAAGCAGTTTGGACCCTTCGGAATTCACACACATTTCAACATTTTTTGCTGTTTGGTACACTTCATACATGCAATATCCAATATTTTATAAGGAATATTGTAAATGTTGCGTGAATAGGCTAACCACCCACAAAATAAACACTCCCGAATCCTCAGAGTCGGGAAAAACGTGGTGGACGATTTAGCCTGTTATATTGGATCCCTAGGTGATAATTAAGGACAGCAGCAGCAGTAACCACAAGACAGTCACCATTTGACAATGGACAAGTAGCAATCGGCCGAAAGCTCGTACGTTTTTAAGTAGTTGACGTGGCTCGAGAACCTTTTAGACAATATTTATCGGGCTGGAATTGGTGTGACAGCTCCATGATTGATGGTACAGTTGTTTTGGGCGATGTTCCGAGATAGCAGCACCGTCGCCTTTTTCTCGCTTACCTGAGGGCAGCCTTGTCGCAGGCGTCCGGCGTGTCGACGGCAGGCAGGTTGTCGGTGGACAGGTCGACGGCGTCGAGGGCGTCGTCGTCAGCGACAGCGGACGCGCCCCTGGCGAGCGGGCCCGCCCTGGCGCCGTTGCCGCTGCCGCTGCCGCTGGCGCCCCCGCCGCCGCTGTTGCCACCGCCGCCTCCTTTGCCGCTGCTGCGGCGGACGATCGTCAGCGAGCCTTGCTCTGCAACATCAGCGCCGCCGCAAGGGCCCGTTTCAATGCTGCCCCTCGTCCCCACTAATCTACAGATACGTCGACAATACTCCACTGCTCTGCAATTCAGTTTAAAATTTGGCAGAGGGTGCACAGAACCACGTTCAGCTCTCGAACAGCATGTGTCGAAAATTAACATCTACTTAGATAATACCGTAAGATATTTAGGTGGTAAGTTCCTATGGAACCAACAGGAGATCTGATTTCTCTTTTTTTTTCACGATAATTATTTCTCTATTTCTCTCTTTGTAGATGGGAGCCAACAAAATAAGCTATCGGTTAAAAATTAGTGCCATCTTTTAGATGTTTCCAGTTCACTCAAGATTCATTGTTGCAACAGTGCATATGGTTTCTCCTTCTAGTTTCTGTGATATGTGCTTTTGGTGGTGCAGGTTATCAGCCCACAGCCCCCCGAGTGTCCTGGTGGGGCTGCCACCCCATGGCCTGGACACCTGCCAAGGTTTTATTTCAGGGCCTTACCCCTTAGACAGCTTGTCTTCACCACGACTATCCATCCCTTCGCCGTAAGGCCTATGTGCATCAACGTTGTCCTGGTTTTCAAGGATCGTCCGCTGTCCACATTAGGGGACTGTCTCTGCTGCCACACAATCACAGGGAGGAAAAGGAAAGGAAGGGAGTGAGTGTATAGGATGGGACAGAACAGAATAGGATAGGACAGGACAGGACACTAGACGGGACGTTGTGAGACACACTTTGTCTGGATCCTCTATGGAGACCTCTCCGGCTTGGGAGGCCCTGCTGGTAGTTACACCACCGCCGGCATAGCCCTCCATTTCATTGGATCACACAAACTCCCTCGCCCACACGGACAGTGTTTCGTTAAGGCTGTGTCTCCTGAGGGTGAACAGTGCATATGGAGTAGATGAAATGATTACTTTTACAGATCCATAGCACAAGAGTGCCGGCCACTGTGGCCGAGCAATCCCAGGCGCTTCAGTCTGGAACCGCGCTGCTGCTACGGTCGCAGGTTCGAATCCTGGCACGGGCATGGATGTGTGTGATGTCCTTAGGTTAGTTAGGGTCAAGTAGTCCTAAGTCTAGGGGACTAATGACCTCAGGTGTTAAATCCTATAGTGTTTAGAGCCATTTGAATCATTTTTGAATAGCACATGCGGTTCTGAGGTACCAGATTTTGACCAATGCTGAAACACCCATATTAGTACATGGGTAGCCTGCTCTGGCGGCAATGCAGGCATTGACACTGGAATCCAGTCGATCGTAGAGATGGCGAATACTGTCCTGGTGTACGTTATATGCCACGCCTGATCGACCTGTTCGCGTAGTTCTGTAAGAGTCGACTAGAGACAAGTCCGGATGCCGTGTTGGCTGGGGAAGTTGCTTCACTTCTTTCTGAGGAATTGAATGGTCGAACATTATCCTGCTGGAATAACACATCACCTGCTTGTTTCAGGAACGGTAAAGGAACGGATCTATCAACATTCTGCACGTACCGAGAGTTTCCAGACTCACCAAAGGTGAACGGGAGCTGTACATTATTTCACCACAGACCATAAGGCTTCGGGTGGGGCCAGTGTGTTCTGGACGAATGCACTCTAAGAGATAGCGCTCACCAGGTCTACGTCATATGCGCAAACGACCATCACTTGCTTGCAGGCAGAATCTGCTTTCATCGCTGAAGACCAAGGCACGCAATTCCATCTTCCAAGTGGTCCACTGACGGCACCAGTAGATCCGTGCACGTCGATGCTGTGGCAGGAGTGCAAGACGAGATAGAGGTGTGCGTGGCTGTAGTCCCTCTGCTAATAACCGATTCGCAACAGTTCGTGTTGACAAGCCTGGTCTCACAGGCCAACTTATCTGAGGTGTGGTAGCTGTACAATCTGCCACTGCTGCTCTTACAATACGACATCCTGGTAGGCGTCTGTACTGCGTGAAAGTCCAGAACCTCGTCTATGGGTGTGAGAATGTTCACGTGACTACTGATACCAACATCCTTGCACAACTGACGAAGCACGTCTAACTTGGGTGACGATTCTCCCGAAAGACCATCCCGCCACTCGTAAAGTCACAATTTGACCCATTTCAAAGTCACTTACTTGGCTGTAGGAAGCACGAGTGAGTCTGCGTGGCATGGTTGCCCGCTCGCTTCACACGGTTACACCACACTGAGCCTTCAGGCTGTGTGCATTCCCTATTAAACGACAGGCACAAAAGGCGCTCTGGCAGCTATATCACTACGTTATCTACTGATGTATGACGTTGAAACCAGTATCAGTATACCTACTATCCTCACGTCGCATATGCCGTCATCGGATCAAAATCGACGTCCTCTTTCCAGGTGTATTTTTTTCCGGCAGTGTGTTTTCGCTGTGGGAGGTAAACGTTAGTGAAACTTTCTGAAAGATTAAAACTGTGTGCCAGGACGGGACTTTCACAGGCAAGTGCTCTACGATTTTTTTCTTTTTTGTTGATTTCAATTTGGTAGTTATTGTTTGTTTAGGGGGGACGTCCCACGATACCCGCTAAAGCTCATTGTTGATCTGTTCACTCAGTTTTTTTTTATTACAGAGGACGGATAACCCTCTGACCGATTTGCTGGGCTACCGTACCGGCTCCAAGTGAGCTATCCCAGCACGACTCACAGCCTGTCCTCATAGCTCTACTTGTCAGTAACTCATCTGCTACCTTCCAAAGTCCACAGAATTTCTACTGTGTAGCTTGGGGAATTCTTTACAGAAGAATGGAAAAACTAGTAGAAGCCGCCCTTGGGGAAGATCAGTTTGGATTCCGTAGAAATACGGGAACACGTGAGGCAATACTGACCCTACGACTTATCTTAGAAGCAGGATTAAGGAAAGGCAAACCTACGTTTCTAGCATTTGTAGACTTAGAGAAAACTTTTGACAATATTGACTGGAATATTCTCTTTCAAATTCTGAAGGTGGCAGAGGTAAAATACAGGGAGCGAAAGGCTATTTACAATTTGTATAGAAACCAAATGGCAGTTATGAGAGTTGAGGGGCATGAAAGGGAAGCAGTGGTTGGGAAGGAAGTGAGACAGGGCTGTAGCCTCTCCCCGATGTTATTCATTCTGTATATTGAGCAAGCAGCGAAAGACACAAAAGAAAAATTCGGAGTAGGTATTAAAATCCATTGAGAAGAACTAAAAACTTTGAGGCCCGCCGATGACATTGTAATTCAGTCAGAGACAGCAAAGGACTTGGAAGAGCAGTTGAACGAAATGGACAGTGTCTTGAAAGGAGGGTATAAGATGAACATCAACAAAAGCAAAACGAGGATAATGGAATGTAGTCGAATTAAGTCGGGTGATGCTGACGGAATTAGATTAGGAAGTAAGACACTTAAAGTGGGAAAGGAGTTCTGCTATTTGGGGAGCAAAATAACTAATGACGGTCGAAGTAGAGAGGATATAAAATGTAGACTGGCAATGGGAAGGAAAGCGTTTCTGAAGAAGAGAAATTTGTTAACATCGAGTATAGATTTAAGTGTCAGGAAGTCGTTTCTGAAAGTATTTGTATGGAGTGTAGCCATATATGAAAGTGAAACATGGACCATAACTCGTTTAGACAAGAAGAGAATAGAAGCTTTCGAAATGTGGTGCTACAGAAGAATGCTGAAGATTAGATGGGTAGATCACATAACTAATGAGGAGGTGTTGAATAGGATTGGGGAGAAGAGAAGTTTGTGGCACAACTTTAACAGAAGAAGGGATCGGTTGGTAGGACATGTTATGAGGCATCAAGGGATCACCAATTTAGTATTGGAGGGCAGCGTGGAGGGTAAAAATCGTAGAGGGAGACCAAGTGATGAATACACGAAGCAGATTCAGAAGGATATAGGTTGCAGTAGGTACTGGGAGATGAAGAAGCTTGCACAGGGTAGAGTAGCATGGAGAGCTGCATCAAACCATTCTCAGGACTGAAGACCACAACAACAACAACAACAACAACAACAGCTTGGGGAGCTAGCACTCCTTCAAGGAAGGAGGAGCTCTTACCCGCTAATGCCAAAGGTCCTGGATTCGAGTTACTGCCCGGTACACAGTTTTAATCTGCCAGGTAGTTTTATAACAACGCAGAGTGAAAAACTCATTCTCGAGAAAGTGACTGAAATTTCCTTAAAAGATTTCACCACTAGGAAAAACGTCTTCGCTTTAACGACTGCCATCTCCACTAGCTTATCATATCCGTGACACATTCTCCTTCAAGATAACACGAAGCGAGCTGTTCTTCTGTAAAAATGTCTTTTCTAGATGTCCCCCGTCAATGTAATGTGAATGTAATCTGGTAAGGATTCCTTAGCGTTAACCATTTTCTACAATGGGATGGCAAGACTAATGCAGATAGTCTATTTGGTAGGTCTGTTGCATCTTGTGGCTATTTTGTCAATAACCGGCAGTCGTTAGTTTGCCTTTCCCACAATATTTTCTGTGTCATGTTTCCAGTTTAGGTTGTTTGCAGTTGTAATATCTAGATATTTGGTTGAACCGACAATTTTTTGTAATTTATCGTGTAACCAAAATCTAAGGGATTTTTCCTACTACCCATGTGGAAGACCTCATACTTTCCATAGTTCATTGTCAATTGCCGTATTTTGTATTATGCAGATAATCTGTCTATGTCAGTTTGTATCTTTTTGATCTTCTGATGAGTTTACTGGACGACGGCATCATCTGCAAACTATCTAAGAGGGCTGCTCAGGTTGTTTCCTTAATCGTTTATATGGATTAGAAACAGCAAAGGACGTATAACACTTCTTCAGGAATACAACATATAAGTAATGCCAGCTTGCAAGTTGCTTAAAATTTTCTTGCTTGCTAACGCCGTTTTCTTCATAAAGTGTGTTACTTGCAAGTTTCTTTTTGTTTCTTAATACAAATTTTGACGGTTCTCGCAACGTGTGGTGTTAGTTACAACTTTTAAAAATATGTAGTTTTTGGTTATAATTGAAGCGAAGGAAAACATTAGGGCCCTCAGGCACAAGAGAGTTTGACCCATGTGGAAACCACTATCCGCGACTGTTCATAAACGAATAGAGTACAGGGAAAGCACGCTCGTGTTTGGGATCTTGAATTCGATGAATGTGTCCAGTGTTAGAGCCCAGTGAAATGTGGTGCCTGGTAGTAAACAGAAGCTCCAACAAATAATGCAATTCTCACAGGCCGTACGCCGCATTAAGTAAAAATAGCGGTTTGTCAGGTGTGACTAAAACGTGCCGACTGGGACTGTCAGCAGGAAGATAGCAATCAACGTAAACGTTTTCGTATGAAACTATACAGAGTGCACTTCTTTGCGTATCACGAGATTGATTTTCATTTTTACACATACTTCCAGCTGTGTTTACAGGGAATTAGATATGGACAGAATTTCCCCTTTAGTAGCAAAATCACCCTTCAAATGTCTAGTAACATGAATATTTAACCGCTACATAAGTCCCTCATGTGACTAAGCAACAAGTTTCTAATGTAAATGTTTGTTTGTGATACGTATTCCTACCAATTCCACAGAATCGTTACTGCTGACGTGTACGAATATCTTGATTTGCTGCAGAAATGCGTCATAGCGCAGTGACGAGGAAACAGTGAGGAAATCCACAATGAATCTTTTAATCTGCAACAGGGTGTACGCTGTTATGAAATCCCCTGGTAAATTAAAACAGTGTGGCGGACCGTAGCTCGAACCCGGCACTTTCCCTTAAGCGGACAGCCCTCACAAGTTAATTCCAGTGGTACCTCTCTCCCATTTTCCAACATCTAGAGATTCTACTGGATACTCAGCACCCCTTGCAGAAAGGATATTGCGGAGAAACTGCTTAACCACAGTGTGGGAGATAGTTGCCAGTATTAATTTCTCCACACTACTCCTATTCTTCCATCCATAAGTGTTAGCTCGCTAGATATAAAGGAGAACTTCTGTGAAGTTTTGAAGGTGGGATAGAGGTTTTTTTGGAAGTAAATCTTGAGGCAGGGTCGTAGTCGTGCTTGGATAGCTCAGTCAGTAGGAGCATTGTAGGGCTAGGATCCCAGTTCGAGTCCTGTTCCGAAACAAGACGTTTCAGTGATAACTTCGTCATGCGGTGTAATTGTAGCTCTTCTCACTTCCATTAAGACATCAGCCATAATACTAATGTCGAAGTTGTTCAACAGAATTCACAATCATCAAATCTGATTTATTTTTCTTGTTCCTTAACTTGCTTACATCGTCGAATGTTTTGGAGAAATGGCGAGGAAGTATAGCGTCTACAATCACTGACCTCGACGACTCAAATTTGAGACTTGTGCTTATGGTAGAATCTATAATTTCATATTAATGTCAGTCCCATCACAAAGGACAGCCGCATTGAACACCTGCAAGGAATGTATATATCTTGAAGAGCGTTTTTCCGCTTGATCATCTTGTTGACGCGTAGTCTTATGCTGAAACCTTGGAGGTGCATACTTTCATAAACAAGAACGCTGGTAGTTGATGGTCACACACAGTATACAGGATGTTTCATAACTTGAAGAAAGGACTCTTATCTAGAAAGAAGAAACAAGGGATACTGCAAATCCTAAATGTTAATTAAAGTAAATTCACTGGCATTAAATGTATAGAACTGGGGATGATGAATCGAATAAAATGCAATGATAAAAAATGATGTTAGTGATGTATACTCAGAAAATGCTAAATCGCAATGTAATGAATACGACATGATTAATAAAAAAATGTGCCAGACCTGGTCATGACCCATTATCCCTATTTTTTTGGAGTAATCACCTACACCATTAAGTTACCTGAGCGTACCTCTAGGTGTGACATAAATTTTCGTTCTCTAAGGCGTTCTATTGCTTTAGTACAAAAGTAAAAGCTTCTCCATTTCGGAATACGACCAACAGGGAAACGGATACGATAGACAGCACGATTTATCCTCTCACAAGGATTATCTGCTACCTGAATTGAACTTACTGATCAAGGCAGTTGTTTTGCCATATTCCTGAAATTGTTATCGGTAAGTGTCAAACCGCTCATTCGTCTAATTAATTAGGTGAGAATTCAAATTTCTATGACCATGAAGTTACATTTAAATTAGCGGCTTGGAGATCGTTTCCGGTTATGACTGATGCATGGTAAATTGATAGAGAAATTCTGTAAGCTAAGTGCGAGACGTCGACAACACGTCGTTTCATCTCCACGATACAAAGAAAATCATACAGTGGAAACACAAAAAAGGGCACAATTGTGTTTCCTGGCTCTAAAAGAGACCTCATGGCGGGTCTATCGCTGCGATGGCAAGTGATCTGTCTAGCCTTGAGCACCTCGGCTTGCCCTCAGCATTCATGCATTGGGTGATCTACCCCTTTTTTCGTAAATGATGCGCCCGTCAAAGGACACCACTTTCATCAAAGGGTTGACGCCATTTCTGAAGCGCCGTAATGTTCACAACCTCAAAGCCAGCGTTCTATAATAATAATCGCTTACACAAAGATAAAAATCAAAGGGAAGTCTCAGACGAGGCACCCATGATAAGGAAGGTAGTCGTGATCCATAGCTTTCACCTTCAAATAAGCCGCCTAATGTGTTTTAGAAACGGCTTATATATCCTATCCTAATTTGCGACCAAATTATTTTTTTTGAAAGTAACAATGAGTTAATGAAAAGGCTGTTGCATGAAAAATTTTCCAGGTACTGTCAGTCAAGATGCAGAGTAAGATCTATGAGAATTATCAGGATAAGGCAAATCTCGTTACGTTATTGCGATGTTTTCAATAAATCGTGAACTACTTGTCAGCAATTAATTTACACGTACTACAAGGCTATCATACTTTTTTTTACACTGACACTCCTTTAAATTCACGATCTGATCAAAAGTATTTGAGTACCTATTACTGGAAAATACTATGGAATGTTCCGCCCTTGGCCTTTGCGACTGCTTGAAATCTGCTGGGGACACTTTCAGTGAGGCGACTGAATTTCTATGGAAAAATGGAAGCCCATTGTTGCTCAAGACCGAAACCAAAGGGTGTAGTGATACACGCTTAAGCACAATAAGGAGACCACTCCATAACCACGAGAAACGCCACCTCTCCCGTACTCCACTGTTGGCACTGCACATGACGGCAGGTAACTTTCTCCAGGCATTCGCCAAACCCGAACCCGTCCATCGGATTGCCGAAGGGTATTCAGAGTATTCATCACTCCAGATCACTCGGTCTAGTCATCCCCTGACCAGTGGCATCGGTATTTACACTACCTCAAGCGTCGCTTGAGAAACATGGGGCTCATGAGGAGCTGCTCGGCCATTTTACTTCATCACTTTAAATCTCTACGCATAATCATGGTGTTATCCGGACTGCTGCTAGACCTTTAGACCTCACGAATGAGTCTTTTCCGGTGATTTCATGCATATTTTACAACCACCTCCCCAGTGCTCGACGGTCCCTGTCCTTCAGTATATGACGCCTACCTGGTCTTGGTATATCAGTGGTTGTTCCTTCGCGTTTCGACTTCTCAGTTACACTATTTTCCGAGGTCCTGGGTTCGGGATACCACTGGCCTGACCTCTGCGCTGCCGCCTGGCAGTACGGGTGTTTTCCTGTGGAGAGCACTGCCATCCAGAGTCAAAGAAGCCATCCCGACCCTGTCCACAGCGTTCGTAGGAACTCTGCTGAAAAACGTACACTGGGTTGGCAAAGCTCCTCTCCTGGGCTACTGACCACATCGGTCGGAAAGTAGATCACAGGAAAACCATGGACTGATCAGATTTGTACCGCTTTCATTTGGTAAGAGTTGATGGTGCAAACCCCACGAAGCCATGGGCCCAAGTTGTCAACAAGGCACTGAGCAATCTGGTGGCGGCTCCATGATAGTGTGGGCTGTGTTTACATGTGATGGAATGGGTCTCCTGTTGTAACTCAACCGATCACTGACTGGAAATGGTTGCTTAGTATACTTGTTTCAAAACAGCCACGGAATTTTTATGGATGACAATGCGCCATCGTGATGACTGGGTGTTGTATGATGTCCTTAGATCAGTCAGGTTTAAGTAGTTCTAAGTTCTAGGGGACTGATGACCCTAGATGTTAAGTCCCATAGTGCTCAGAGCCATTTGAACCATTTTGCGCCAATGCGCCACGTCATCGCGCCACAGTTTTTCGCGATTGGTTTGAATAACAATCTGGTGAATTCGAGCGAATAATTAGGCCACTCAGATTGCCCGACACGAATCCCATCGAACATTACGGGATGTAACCGAGAGTTCAGTTCGTGCACAGAATCCAGCACCGGCAATAGTTTCGCAATTATGGACGGGTAGAGGCAGTGTGGCTCAGTATTTCTGCAGGAGACTTCCAACGACTTGTTGAGTACATGCCACGTCGAGTTGTTGCACCACGCTGGGAAAAAGGAGATCCCATGTCTTTTGTGATCTCGTTGTATGGTGCTCTTCTGATTCCATGATAGCCGAGGAACTGGTTCTTTGCACCTACCGCCCAACCAAGAATCCTCATATTTTAGAGCAAACATGAATAACATGTACATAATTGCCAAAGACTACTTCAAATATATGCTATGTGAACTTAGCACCTAATTAGGCAGTATTAGTGCATGACAGTAGCTAGTTTTCTAACCTGGGAACAAACACAAAAAGCTATACATATTTTTTCCAGATAAAGCGAAAAGCTGGATGACAGTAAATTCTTCTATCAATGGCAAAGTATCACGACATGTCATGTAACAAGAATCTTTGCACGTGAAAAGCTAACAAATTATTTCAGATCACAGCATAACGAATAAATTTTTCCGGAATCACTGAAACTGGCAGAAATATACTTTGCTTTTCCAGGTCATAATGCTGACATAGAAAGGGTGTTCTCTTTCATAAACGTTCAATGGACAATGAAACTGCAAAACGGCACAGTCACAGATACGATGTTGCGTTCGTGTAATTTGTCAAGGGTTCCACGAAATTATTTCCAGGAAATGGGTTTAAATGAGAAATATGAATATTTAACTACAGATTATTATTATTTCTTTATGTCTGATTGAAATGACTGAAGTTGTTGAATATATTCTCTTTTCCGTCCTAAAAGAATAATTAATTGTTTATTCTGTTTAATGAAGAACTTTTATCTTGACATACGATTACCTAGAGAAGAAAACTGAGCAATTAAGGAGAGTGGCTATCATAACTGCCAAATTATAAGGCAAAAAGCCTTTAAGTACATTTAAGGTTGACTGTAACTGCTTATTATTAACGGTTAAAAATACCGAACCGACTCTATTTCTATCTAAAATATAGTATCCGGCTTTTCTTTTTTTGGACCTGTCAATCCTGTCTGCAACATACACAGATTAACCACGTTTTCCAGGTAATTCTCCGTCTTGATCGCTATTATGTCCTTATTTTACAAATACAGCCATCATCAGAACCACATTTAAAAAGCTATGTTTTTGAAATATAGATACAATAGCGATCAAGAAGGACATTTACATTGGCTAATGATAATGATGGCGGCCTTGTATAATGATTTTACGAGGGTCATTCAGAAAGTAAGGTCCGACTGGCCGCGAAATAGGAACTATAGTGAAAATCCCATGAAGCTTTGCACAGATGCGTTGGTCAGTGTCTCTAGTGTGCCTGTACATCGCATCGTGTCGCTCTTTTCAGTTATGTGTAAACAGTGAGCACATGAAGATACCTAGAACAATTGTCTCCCGCGAGGTATGGGTGCCGGCTGCGAGGTTTCGTCTTATTTTATGCAACTCCACATAACGTACCTCTCATGCGTTTCCTTCTTCACGACAGTTCTCAGTCACACACTGCAGGGGCAATGGGGACTCCCCTGCAGCGTTTCTGATGGGAAGTGTTTGATCACTCACCATACAGCCCGGACTTGGCGCCCTCTGATAATCATCTCTGGTCATATGAACCGCTGGCTATTAAGATAACATTTTGACACAAGCGACGAACTAAGGACCAGCGTAGAGAATTGGCGGTAGGCACAGGCTGTTACCTTCTATGACGATGGTATTGGAATGTTGGTACAACGCTACGACAAATGTCTAAGTCGGGACGGCGAATATCTAGAGAAGTTGCGGGAAGGTGTAGCTGATTTTCTCTGTGGTTTCCATTTCGCAATCGATCCGACCTTACTTTCCACACAGCCCTCGTATGCCATTTATAGACATAAACATGTTTTTTTTTATTTATTTGAACTTAGCTATACCAAGAAAGGTCATCCCAAATTAGTACACGAACCGTACATTGTTCCTCCACGTAAAAGTTACAATTCGAACCACTGGCCGTAAGAGCCTCGCCCGGAATCCACTGGGATTCATAAAACTGGAAAGAAATTTCACTAACTAAGGGCGTATTTAATCGACAGTGAAAAATTAATGTTTTCTGATGAAATGAACTAGAAGTGTAATATTTTCAAAGTTAGCCAGTTCTTTGATTATTGGGTCGCGAGAACAAATATTCAGATTCTTCCCATGGATCTCAATAGTCGAAAAACTGTAACATTCTTATATTGATCGAACACGGTACTGGTGATGGCATTTCACAATAAAACGTACTGTGAACCGATTTTCTGACATCAACGTTGTTTAAATCATTGTAGCTTTTTCTACAACGAAGTTTAACAAAAATTTTTATTTTCTATTTCAGGTCGCAAAAGACCTTTCAATAAAACATTTAAAAAATCCGGTAACAATGCTAACTCATGGAGATAAGAACAACTCAATTTTATATCTCATTAAATACGTAGCCTTTGTTTAAACAAAAAATTCGACTTCTATAGTGCATCAACAAAGGAATGGGACTTTGCTATTACAAGAGAAAGCTGTTTTACGGTCTACGAGCAAATTTATGTCGAACGGCTCTCGACAAAAGCGCTGCAGTAAAATAACTTGTTTTTAGGAACGGCCAGTGTTGACAGCAACTTGAAAGTTAGGGCTTTTGCATTAAATCCCAACAGCGAGGAATCTCTATTAATGTTAGTACGCATCAACGCTTGGTACATGCGTTTGCAGAGCAGTGTGGGTACCTGAGGTAACGTGGCAAATATAAACGCTACCGTGTAAGTGACAATATTTTAACCCATAAAACTCAGTGACAGCGGGATGTAATTAGACCGCGTGGTTATAGGGGGAAAATTAATTACCTTTGTGTATTAATTTACCATTTGTGGTTCTTCTTTCACTTGTGACCTCCGAACAAGTTTCACGAAACAGTTGATCTCATCATGTGTGCCTAGGTAAATCTACATCCAATCTGCGCAAGCCACTTTATCGTTAGACTGATTCTTAAATAGAAGACCGCAGTAACCAGCCACTTTCTACAACGCTATTTTTTATTTAAATAGCGCCGTTACCGGTTTCGAACCCATAGGTGAGTTTTCAGACGGTTAGGACACGTTAAGATACATTTTAGATTAGCTTTCACTTTTTGTTTTCCCAACTGATGAAATTTCTCTTGAGTGATGATGCCGATGAAAAATCCGCTCCATTATGTTCCAGTGCAGATTGCCTGTGATCTTACAGCAGCGAAAACTGTATGACGCACTTTTTTTAAAGCACCACTCACACACTGAGAAGTTTCACCACATGGAGATGTGCATGCTTTCGAAAAAATTGCGCCTTACCGTTTCTAGTAACACTATCAGTTCCTAGTTTCCCAGTTCTGTTTGCAAACGGCACGTGGAAAACAGTAACTGTTAACAAACCTCCGTATGAGTTCTAATTTCTCTGACTTTCAATTCGTGATCATTTCACGAGACCAATTTGGAAAGCAATAATATGTTGTCTGACACTTCTGCCAGTCTATTCTCTCGGAATTTCAACAGTAAACCTCTCCGTCGCACGCAATGCCTCTCTTGTAGCGTCTGCCGGAAGAGTTTGTTGGAAATCTCCGTAACGGCCTCGCAACGATCAAACGATCCCGTGACGAAACGCGCAGCTTGTGGTTGGATCTTCTCTATCTCTGTTAATCTAACGTGATAAGGGTCCCAGACTGAGAAGTGATACTCAAGAAGCGGCCAAATAAATGCTTTGTACATCATTTATTTCTTGGATGAATTACATTTCCCAAGATTCTTCCAATGAATATCTCAGCCTGCTTTTTCTATAACTACTTTTATGATGTGTATATGCAGAGTGAAGTGACAAATGAGATCCACGATTCGAAAGCGGATCTGCTGCTCAAGTAGGCTTATGTACTGACCGTTACGCCACCCTGGCACAGTGGATGTGTACAACCGTACGGACTACCCTAGCACACCTTCCTCCTCAATCAAAATTCCCATTCACGCCTCAGCCTACTTGCTATTTCCTTAAACTCGCACAGCATTTCTGAGGCTTTCCAACTGCACTAGAATAACATCTCACCGCAAACGAACGGGAGATCTTCCCTGAAAGCCAGGCGTAGGTCCTTTAATTAAATTAAGCTATAGAGTTCCAGAGACTTTTTATTTTCAAATCTCAAACATCTATGAAGACTGAAGCGATGAATGAAAATTTGTTGCAAGGCCAGGATTCGAACCTAGTTCTCCTGCTCACTAGGCAGATGGGCTAACCGCTACACCACCCTGGCACATTGGATTTTCACAACTGTACTCATTACCCCAGAACGCTTCCTTCCTCAGTACAAATTCCCATTCACGCCTCAGCCCACTTGGTATTCCATAGATTTCTGAGACTTCGATAGGTCTCTGGAACTATATAGCTTCATTTAATTAGTTTTATGTTGTCATTCGACTAAAGGTCGCTTCATAAAGTTACTCCGAGGTATTTTAATGTTGTTATTGTTTCCGTGATTTTTCGCCAATAGCGAAATCGAACAGTAATGGATCTATCCGTCTCTTTATGGCAATGTGCTGCTTTTATTTACATTTAGCGTAACTGCCAGTCCCTGTGCCAATCAACAATCCTTTTCATGTTTTCCTGCAACAATTCTTTTCATATTTTCCTGTAATTCCTTACTGTCTTCTGGCCTTGATGCCTTCTTGAAGACAACTGCGGACAGTCTCACAGAATTTCAGGAGTCATGCACTAGATCACTTATATACAGGGTGTTTCCATGTCCTTGCATCAAACGTCTATGGGCGATTGATCACATCATAGGGGAGAACTTTTGTTAGACAAAAAATGTTTGCTCACAATTCCCAGCGATGCTAGGCGGCATTTAGTATTCCCCAGGTCTGGGACTATGGGTTTTCGCCGAACTATTACGGTCTAATGACCACGTGTGCTGCATACTACCTATCCCAATTAATTGATAGCATGCTTTTCAAAGAGAAAAACCATGAGATTGAGTCGCTCTAATCTGACAAAGATATTTTTGAAGGGCATCAGGAGCTGTAATTTTGCTCGGCCCAGCATCTTCCGCGCGGCGCAAGTGACCGAATTATAGCAACACCCAATCCATACACACGCAGCAGAGTGCTGACGCCCTGAAGGCTCTCAGTGGCATAACCAATAATAACAGACGCTTATCGTAGCCTGGAAACGTCAGCGAACGTTTTGTCTATAACAGAAGTTGTTGCCTATGAGAGGATGTATCTCCACTAGAAGTCTGCTGCAAAGACTTTGAAACAACCTATATACTACAAACATTAACGGGACTAGCATCTTGCGAAATGAGCTCGACGAGAAATTGTGGAGGCTTCACGTCATACTGAATCTTCACAGTCAAAGTGCAAGTACAGATCTGTTATTTGAATCATTTGCATATTGTCATATTTTTAATCCATGGAATAAATTTCATTGTAAGCACGTATCTCCTTCTCGGTGTTGCAGTTTTCACAAACAGTAATGTATTCGCCTGTGATAATTCATGTGACCTTTTATTTAGAGTTATCGGTTATGCACTTAGCAGCGCATGGAAACGTGCGACCAACAAACAAAGGTCAAAGAGAGATATATCTGAGTGGTGCCGCTGAAAATTACGACAAATCTGGCTATAATAGAAAGCTTGGAATTTTATCCGAATATTCTCCGAGGGCATCGTACGTAACAGCTACCAGGAAAGAGGGCGTTCGCTTTGAGAGTGGGTCGTAGAGAGGGCGTTACACAAGGTGCGTCCCCTCAACCCCCATCCCCACCCCCACTCCCACCCCCACCCCCACCCCCACCCCCGCTTCCGCCCCTGACATCCGCCGGGGTGAGTGGGGCGTGGTGACGTTGCGTCACGGGTCGTGTCCTGGCCTGTGTCACGTTTACAGCCACGAGAAGCGAAAGCGAAAATTTTCGATGGCACACCGCGTGATCTTAAGAATATTTTACTGCCACATTAACACAGCGAGCTCCCTCTGATTAATCTGTCACCCCATCCCACATTTATAAAAGAACGATATGAGTGAACTTATCTAGCAAACGTACAAGACCTTACTGACCAGAATATCTCTGACAAAAAACAATGTAAGGAGTGGATGATTGCCGAACGATAATGCGTGTGGTACACGGAAGAACAGCATGGTAGGTGCATGAGATTTTTCCGAGCATTTTCAATATAATAATTTATTATGTCCCACTCCCTTAAAATATTACAATTTTCACATTATCGCTTTCAGCAAAGCACAGCTGAATATATTTTGAATGTGGTCACTATATCGAACGAAGACCGGGAGTGGACATAAAATCAGGAATTGTGTATCGCACAGACTGTAATGAAAATAAGTGGCAGCTAGCTTGAATGTATAGAGAGTAATATAATGAGCTAAACTAGATGGATATGAAAATGCAAAAAGGCTAAAGCAAGAAAATTAAGTCATTAGCAGTCAAAACAGTTCATTAGAAGTTTCGGACCAGCAAGTTCTAACGACCCATGAATAGACATTATTAAGAGTTATGACAAGATCAAGATGTTGCCTTTCAAACTATGCGAGTAATTAGCTCTGCAGAAGATTAGTGACAGAAGAACTACTAGTGGAAGACAATTTTTGTGAGTACAACTGAGGGGGCGGGGACAGACGTCTAGTGCCGTCTCCTCCCAGGAAATTCAAGCAGAAACGTCTCCTGACTAGTCCGGCTGGGGATGTGATGTTGGATGTTGCATGAAGTGCAGTTCAGGATGTAGAGCCACCGATGTTACATCACGAAACTTTCCTGAGGACGAAGTGGTCATCTATTCAACGTGATATAATCCTGATATTTAGATTTAAAGGGTTAGGTGGTGAATTCTTAGGATATGTAGTTCCAGTTATTCCAGTTCTAACAAATTTATTCGACACTGAATAATGATTGTATCATTACATTTGTACAATTACAAATTGTGTTACGCAACCTACATTAGGTAACAGGCCTGTAGGTTTAGTTTAGCAACAATAAATATAAAGCTCTTTCGTCCATTCCTCTCTCTGAAAGGTCTTTTTTTATGTAACTTTAAAGACTATGTAGGATTGGCTCTGTACGATTAGTTGTAAATATGTGCCATAAAATTTTCATGTACGAGGGGTGTGAGGGTGATTTTTTTGTCTACCAAAGTTTTTATTATTTTCAGACAACAATATTTCCCACAGCAAAGCCATACACCGGCGGAGTCATTGTTCCCAATCTTGGTAGCAGCGCTGGAAGGCTTCAACCAGTATGGCCTTTAAAATGTCGCTCACATTTTTTGAATGTTCTCTAGAGTTCCAAAATGATGTCCTTTTTAAGACATTTTTCAATTTCAGGAAAAAAAGTAATAAGGACACAGATTAGGTGAATAGGGGCAGGGAGGGGAAGGGGGCTGTCTACCCACAGGAATGTCTCCTGAGGTCAAACATTTCGTAATGTAAGTGGCCGTGTGACGTGGGACGTTGTCATTATGGAGCATCCACTTGTCTGCAATACCCACTCTCACTCGATTTACCATTTTCCTAAGCCTTTCAAGGACATCTTTAAAAAACACTTGGCTGACAGTTTTTCCTGGAGGAACAAATTCTGTACGAACGATACATAAAGGTAAAAAAAATCAGTATTGGTTTAATCTTTGATTTGCTCATTCGAGCAATTTACGGTTTACTTTTCTCACACGCCTCGTCCTTTAAGCACAGCTAGGAAGGGAAATTCGGTCTGTGTACAAGAACACCGAAAAAAAGTGACTCCCTGAACAGTAGCCGGCCACTGTAGCCGAGCGGTTCTAGGCGCTTCAGTCAGGAACCGCGCTGCTGCTACGGTCACAGGTTCGAATCCTGCCTCGGGCATGGATGTGTGTGATGTCCTTATGTTACTTTGGTTCAGGTAGTTCTAAGCCTAGGGGACTGATGACCTCAGATGTTAAATCCCATAGTGCTTAGAGCCATTTGAGCCCGAACAGTAGACGAATAGTCTGAACGTGGTCCTATGCACCATTTGCCAAACACGTAAGTCTAAGTTACAGGACAGTCATGCAGACGGAGATACAGATATGATAATACTGTGTATACTATCTTTAATAGTGGCCTCAATCGGTGCAGAGGAGAGAGAGTCTACAATTAACTATACCCACCTTACAGATACGATTCACCCGCTTTTCTCAATAGTCCGAGGCACTTCCTATGGCATTAAGACTGATTGATTTAGTGAGCCAGTCGGGATGCGACCTGAGTGTTTGTCAAAGCAGAAACCAGCGTTGGCCAGTAGTCACGTGCTAAAATGTTAAAGCACACTGTAAATATATCACAAAAATTATGCAATTTCTCTTCGAATGAGAACCGGAAATTGCACTACAATTACGTCATTTCTCTTCAAAGGATTGCTGGTATGCAAATGAAACAGAAACATATTTTGTAGCGCTCTCTCCGAAATAACTAGAAATCCGTGTCGAGTGCTGAAATGATGGTCAGCCAGACTCACTACGATAAATTATGTACATACACCAACAATATACTATAGACAGAATGCAAAACAGTAAAACCACAAGATACACTTCAGCATGAGAATAGCACACAGACAATGTACGATATGTAATGAGAATGTGGCATATGGACGCACTTTACAAAACTATAAACTTGGTACATAGGAACTGAGAACAGGAGACTGATCTAGCATCCAGCACTTACAACGAAAGAGTAGGAAATAGTTAAATAATATGGAATCCAAGCTCAGACTCTAACTGTTGAAGACTTTACGTACCAAACAATCGCAGTCATGATTTGATTTCATACATAATTAATGAGCTGGTAAATTTGATAGGCAAATTCCCCCAACAAATGTAATTTTCCCACGATTGCAAACCAACTGACATGGTGTCAAGGTAAACCAGCAGAGGTTGAAAAAATCCATATGATTTTTAGGTCCGAGTAAACCAGTTCAGTAAAATAGTCCGAAGAGACATGTTCGCTGAAAACGAAGTTCGGACTTACTCTGCCGCCACGCTTCCACGCAAGGAGATTTTTCTCCCCCGGGGCCGTTGGGCTGGTTTCCACCGCAGAATGACCAACTTAAAAGCAAGGGAGCCTCCTCCTCCACTATACATGAAACGCAACCTCCATGGTCAAATTGGCTGCAAAAAACTACATTTCACCTTCTGTAGACAGCTGTATGCATGCTCTTCGATGCTGTTTTGGTAAGAAACGCGCTCATGCCCCTGTGCCTTTGTTCTCGTCTCTACTGCTCTCACGGGTCAGTAAATACCTACTTATTTCCTTCCGATTGACTGTCTCTCGGTACAACCAATAACTTTTCCTAAGGACTGGACCAAACTACAACTGTCACTTTATTGTGTGTTTTACGGATTCTTTTCCTGGTGGATAGCTTGTTTATGCCAATAGCAGATTAGTGGATTGATAGCCGTTCCAATATTGTGACGACTGCTTCACCATTTCCTATGTGTTTCCAGTCAATGTACGGATTCTGAATTTAATTTTAGCATCTCATTCTTCTGTAACCCTTCCACTAGTCCCAAACAAGCTACAATTGAAGCACCTGCATTATCCTGCGAGCTCCAATGCTGAACGGTCAAAGCGACAGCCAGTTTTTGCAGGTAAGCCCAAATTTCTCTGTAAAATTGCAGGAAATACGGACATAATCAGGTATCTACCAGTTACGCCTCGAGAAACGTAAAGTATGTGTCTGGGAATGGCCACAAGAACTTTTGAACTAATATAAAAAGAACAGTATAGGACGTTAAAGAACAAAAGTCCAATATTATCAGTCACCAGCAAGAATGGGAATGATCTAATGGTTCAAATGGCTCTGAGCACTATGTGACTTAACTTCCGAGGTCATCAGTCACCTAGAACTTAGAGCTAATTAAACCTAACTAACCTAAGGACATCACACACATCCATGCCCGAGGCAGGATTCGAACCTGCGACCGTAGCGGTCGTTCGGCTCCAGACTGTAGCGCCTAGAACCGCACGGCCACTCCGGGCGGCTGGGAATGATCAAAGCTGGTAATTGCAGACACCTCCCTGAGAGAAGTCTCACAGCCACTGGTATTATATTACTAACCAATAACTTAATGTTTCAGGGATTTGGTGTGCTCTTGTTTTCTTCCGACTTTTGAAGTGACTGATAGAATCAGTTATATGGTGGTCTACTGTTTAACGCCTCCCCCAAACCACAGTAAAGCTTGTGTTTTCTCACATAACTACATAAATCATAGCCAGAGGGGACAGAAACGATAAACGACAGGCAAAAATTCCAGTATGAGCCGTGCGTCGAACACAGCGAACCGCGCTTACGTAGAGAGCAACCGAGTGTAATTTTTTGCGTAAATATTATCACTATTTTTCAGTAATATCTAGACAATAGTACAAACAGCTTAATGAACTAAAATCTCTGAATTTCATTTGTGTTTTTTCTTATCAAGAACATTAGAGAATCATTTGAGTTAAGATTGTCTTCCTTGTACTGACTCTTATCACAGTAAGACGAATTTAACGATTACTATCTTTAAGCTTGAAGACCTATGCAAATTACATAAGTTATTGATGAAAGAATAAGAAGGTACGTAACAGAAGACGTAGTGACAGGTGTAATCATATGTTTGTATGAAAACGCGCGTCAAGAAGTTAATTAAAAGGGTATAGGACAAATTCCGACTACTTATATGAATTTATTAACTTATCTGATTTTATTTACATTTGCTAACTTTTCAGTTCAAGTTAGAATGGCCTCAAATAGGTTGTGACGACATATTTCACGTGTGTTGTGAATTAATCAGCTGCGAAACTGGAGAACCTGGAAACGGTAAAAACGTCTTTTTTGTTACATATTCGCACTTCGTAATTATCGAAATAATTAGCCTGCACTGTTATACGGACCCACTATTTTAATTGCACTGACTGATTTGATCATTTTTGAAACACTTGGAAATTTTTACTTATTATTACGGATATTACGATATTTTCCAAAGATTAAACATTTTTTGTTTCACGTCACTTTTAAACGGAAGCACTGTCAGAGAGTGTGCATAAAATAATAATAAAGAATATTTTTATCAGACGCCACATAAACCACATTCCAAAACCGATCGCAGTATAATGTGATTATCGGAATAAATAACAAAGTAAATAACAAAGCTGCGAGGAAAATATGTTTGGCACAATAAATAAATTGGTAGCTAACAATCTCAGTTTTTATTCCGTCATCGATGGAACCAACAAAATTAATACGACGTGTTGCATATGAATACATCTCTCTTTCACAATATTGAGATCATATTACGAAAATAGAAGTTTTGGAAAAGAAGTTTGTTTTCAGACATACCATACAACTGGTTTGTGCAGACTTTGAAAACTACCCACGAATTTGCTTAGCTGCACTACCCCCACAGAAACTAACTTTAATAATTATTTTACTATTTATGCTCGCAGCCATTCGAACGTGCTCACTGTTGCACCCCCTAACAACGCATCTTTCACCGACCTGAATCAAATTTCTGCAATTCATTTAGCGTCCGGGAATGCCGATCTTATTCCATCTTCGTGAACATAGTTAACGAAGAAATTCACTGAACTTTTGCTACTTTCAAGATTAATAGTGGCTGGAACACGCTGAAACTCGCTTTGAATAAGTGAATGAGCGGAAGCGAGGAATTGTAATAAAATGGTACGAAGCATTTGCATCGGCGGAACAATCGAGTCGGAATGAAAAGCAAATGCGATTGTTCGTTCGCTGCGAATCGCGAGGGGCTGATGCCAACGAATTCGGGAGCGATAAATAATTTAAAAACGGACGCGGGAGGTCGCTGCTAATGGATCGGCGCCTAACGAAGCTCAGCGACCCCGGGAGTGCGGAAACAAAAGAGGACAAAAACGTACGTGCGGGAGGCAGGCGCTGGGGCTGGTGGAGCTGCGAAGCGGGCTGCCTATACAAAGAGCAGCCAGGGGTTGACAGGGCTCACGTCGGTAAGAGGGTTGTGTTAAAGGAAACACACTGCCTTTCCGACGGGACTCAGTCACAAATGGATGACGCTCAAGGAACTGAAGAACGAAATTCATCCACCTCTGATCATTGCCAAATTACAATCATTTTCATCTTTAAAATCAGTTAACTAGGTCAACTAAAATCAAAATACAGGGTTCTATTTAAAAACACATTCTGCATTTCATATCGTCGAAATGAACAAAGTTAAAGTTACAAGTAAAGCAGTCATAATTGATAATATACCCCTGGTAGGAAAAAAAATGTTCCTGATACATTTTTTACTTCGCATCTGGCCAAAAAGTTATTCGGCGTAATCGAAATAAAAGGGACACCCTTATGTAAGACCTGTGTTGTGTGTATAGCTATAGCTTTCGAGAAATAACACACGTATTTTACATATAGTTTCCGAGACAGGTAGCCTGGCTAGACCCAGATTGAATTCTTGGGCTAAAATAATACAGTTTCCCCAGTTGCCCACGTACACTGATCAGCATTGCCTTGCTGTCAAGCAGTTTTCCTCATCCCGTTGGATAAAGAATGATGGGTTCCCTATATATCCCTTAGTATTACAACACACGAAATGTTGATAAACGGAAATTAACAGCAGCGAATTTACTCTATTTGACGACGTGTTGCTTACACGATAACGATCGTAATTCACCAAGATGATGAAACTTCCTGGCAGATTAAAACTGTGTGCCCGACCGAGACTCCAACTCGAGTTCCAGTCTCGGTCCGGCACACAGTTTTAATCTGCCAGGAAATTTCATGTCAGGGCACACTCCGCTGCAGAGTGAAAATCTCATTCTGGAAGCACCAAGATGATGTTACGGCATCAGGAATTCCATCTCGTCACAGAAATAAGTACCACATAAACGACGTGTATGACTCATTAACTGAGGACCTGCAAAAGAAGAAAGAAAGAATAATGAAGATGAAGGGAAGAAAAAGAAAGAAAATAATCAAAAATTGAAAAATAAGAGGATGAAGAAGGGAGGAATGATTAAAAATGGACAAGAAAGAAGCACACGAAGAAGGTTGTAGGAAGAATTAAGGAAGATAAAACGATAAAGGGAAGAAGGTAAAAACGAAGAATAAAGGAAGGAAGGAAGCATGGAGAAAGGAAAGAAATATCTAAGTGCCTGCAGTTGCTTAATTTCAAGAAAGGAAACTGATACTCACAGAGCTATTCACATTGCCATCACCAAGGCGCGTGATACCGTGAATTAACTTTTGAAAATCATCTTCAGCAGCAGCAGCGTTAATTTATCATCCACTGCTGATTATAAATTTATTCTGCTTGTTTCTTTATGAACTAAATCCATCTTCCACTAGGTTGTCCTCTAAGTCGTTGCTTATCGAGAGGAATTCAACACGTTTCTCAACATCATTTCGTCCAGCTGTGTTTCCAGATTATTTCTGTCCTCAACTCCTGTCTTTTCTGTCATCGATTTTTTATTCACGTTATTACCATTGTACATGTTTCCACTGCTCGTTGGGCATCCTTCAATTTTCGAACTATATTAGCATTTAACGTCCGTATGTCACTCCTGTAAGTTAGTATTGGCAGTATACGCTGGCTGTAGACTTTCATTTAAGGGAGTATGGGAATTTGCTTCTGAATATAACATCCAGTTTTCCGCATGTACTCCAAGTGCTTTTTATTCTTGTATTTATTTCTTTAGGTATCCACCCGCTTTTTTCAGCTGTATTAAATAGAATAAATTTTCAACGGTTCTACAGCTTCATAATCAATCTTTAATATGCTCATATTGGCATATTGATTGTACATGTTTTGGTCATACTGGAATTAAACCTCAAACCGAGTGACACAGTGATTCAGATCCACTACCCGTTTCTGAAGTTCTTATGGATCCAAAGCAAACAAAATAAAGCCATATGCAAATGAAAGGTGATCCTGGCAAGCTCCATGTGTAAGGATTCCTTGTTCACCGCAGATAAGTGAAAGTCAGTTCCAAGAGTACAGGATCGAGCGCTAATTGTCACAAGAGGCAGACTCACTGGTATAACAGCAGGCAGGAAGTATTGTGTTGTCAGTTTAGTAGCAGCAGAGAAACAGCAGGGTCGGTCACGAACGTTCAGTGATTTCGAACGTGGACTAGTCATTGGATGTCACCTAATAACAAATCAATTCTACACTACTGACCATTACAATTGCTACACCAAGAAGAAATGCAGATGATAAACAGGTATTCATTGGACAAATATATTATACTAGAACTGACATGTGATTACATTTTCACGCAATTTGGGTGCATAGATCCTGAGAAATCAGTACCCAGAACAACCACCTCTGGTCGTAATAACGGCTTGAGACGCCTGGGCATTGAGTCAAACAGAGCTTGGATGGCGTATACAGATACAGCTGCCCATGCAGCTTCAGCACAATACCACAGTTCATCAAGAGTAGTGACTGGCGTATTGCGACCAGCCAGTTGCTCGGCCACCATTGACCAGACATTTTCAGTTGGTGAGATCTGGAGAATGTGCTCGCCAGGGCAGCAGTCGAACATCTTTTGTGTCCAGAAAGGCCCGTACAGGACCTGCAACATGCGGTCGTGCATTATCCTGCTGAAATGCAAGGTTTCGCAAGGATCGAATGAAGGGTAGAGCCATGGGTCATAACACATCTGAAATCTGTTCAAAGTGCCCTCATGCTAACAAGAGGTGACCGAGACGTGTAACCAATGGCACCCCATACCATCACGCCGGGTGATACGCCAGTATGGCGATGACGAATACACGCTTCCAATGTGCGTTCACCGCGATGTCGCCAAACACGGATGCGACCATCATGATGCTGTAAACAGAACTTGGATTCATTCGAAAAAATGACGTTTTGCCATTCGCGCACCCAGGTTCGCCGTTGAGTACCCCATCGCAGGCGCTCCTGTCTGTGATGCAGCGTCAAGGGTAACCGCAGCCATGGTCTCCGAGCTGATAGGCCAGGCTGCTGCAAATGTCGTCTAACTGTCGTGCAGATGGTTGTTGTCTTGCAAACGTCCCCATCTGTTGACTCAGGGATCGAGACGTGGCTGCACGATTCGTTACAGCCATGCGGATAACATGCCTGTCATCTAGACTGTTAGTGATACGAGGCCGTTGGGATCCAGCACGGCGTTCCGTATTACCCTCCAGAACCCACCGATTCCATATTCTGCTAACAGTCATTGGATCTCGACCAACGCGAGCAGAAATGTTGCGATATGATAAACCGCAATCGCGATAGGCTACAATCCGACCTTTATCAAAGTCGGAAACGTGATGGTACGCAATTCTCCTCCTTACACGAGGCATCACAACAACGTTTCGCCAGACAACGCCGGTCATCTGCTGTTTGTGTTTGAGAAATCGATTGGAAACGTGCCTCATTTCAGCACGTTGTAGGTGTCGCCACCGGAGCCAACCTTGTGTGAATGCTCGGAAAAGCTAATAATTTGCATATCACAGCATCTTCTTCCTGTCGGTTAAATTTGGCGTCTGTAGCACGTCATCTCCGTGGTGTAGCAATTTTAATGGCCAGTAGTGTACATCTGTCAATTGGACAGTTGGTGCTGTGCTTGTGACGTGGAAATGCGAAGGGACATCCACGGCTAAACTAAGACCAGGAAGATCTCATTTTCTGATGATGAGGGAGTGTCGAGCATTGCGGAGGATGGTTGTAAAAAATCGTCTGAAATCAGCTAAAGGTACACTTGTGATCCCGAAATACTACAGGAAGTCTTGATAGAACAAAGACTGCGGTTAGATAGTGAAAAAGAATGGGGCACAAAGGAAGAGAACCTCTTCATAACCCAAATATTTCTACAGTCAAGCTAAGCGACGGTTCAGGTGGTGTAAAGAGCGACGCCACTGGTAGTGGATGTTTGGATGACAGGAAACGAGTGATTTGAATTGTTGGATTGATGAATCTCACTATACTGGGTGGCAATCTGATAGATGGGCTTGAGTTTGGTCAATGCCTGGATACCGCTACCTCCCCTTATGTGTAGCCCCAACATGACGTACAGAGGGGAGAGGGTTACGGTATGGGGGCGTTTTTGTGATTACGGTGTGGCTCCATTACTGCGCTTAAGAAAATTCCAAAGGTGGAAGTACAAGAAAACCTTTTGCAGCACTGAGTACTGCCTACAACAGAGGAACAGTTCGGGGACGACGATTGTATCAGCAAGACAATGACTCCTGTCATAAATCAGCTTCTGTGAGCCAATGGTTTGCAGACAATGATATTTCTGAAATGGACTAGCCTGTCCAGAGTCCCGGCCTGCATACAATGAAACTCCTTTGGAATGAGTTAAAACGTCGACTTTGTTCCAGGCCCCAGCAACCCACGCGTCCAATATCATTACGTTCTCGGATTTCGATTTTTAAGGAAGAATGTGCTGAACAGACATTGGCACCTCATTGAAAGTGTTCCCAGTATAGTTAAAACCGCCATAAAAGCGAAATGTGGATGACCTCCACCTTAATGCTCACTAATAAGTGTCCGGATACTTTGTGATCAGAGAGTGTAGTTTTGGTGAAATGAAATAACCTTGCTTAGCTTCTACCTATTTTCTGAACTTTTCACTCTCTTGATGTAATTGAAGAAGTCCGCAGAAAAACGAGCCAACTCTTAATTGAGTAAGGATTAGTCTGATCACTTTACCTGTTGCGTTTGCGAATGCACCACACGTGAGTAATAAGTTTGCCATATATATTGCAAGTAAAAGATTTCTACTACACAATTTGCTTTGTACTGCTGTATTTATGTTCACATGGGCCGCCTTTAATGGCCGAGCGGTTCTAGGCGCTTCAGTCGGGAACCGCGCGACCACTACGGTCACAGGTTCGAATCCTGCCTCAGGCATGGATGTGTATGATGTCCTAAGGGTAAGTTAGGTTTAAGCAGTTCTAAGTCTAGGGGACTAAGGACCTCAGATGTTAAGTCCCATAGTGCGCAGAGTCATTTGAGCATTTTTGTTCACATGGTTGCATTTAACCAAACGTGCAACACACTGCAGCACAGAATACTGTATTGTGGATTAGCACTTTCTTCAGCAGACCTCTTCATTTGAACTGAAGCTGTAGCTTTATCTACTGAGGCGACAAATGTCATGGGATACCTCCTAATATCCTCCTAATATCATGCCGGACTTTTTCCCTTACATACCTTGTGTACGCCATGCTACCACAATCTGTATATGTACATGTCGCTACCCCATGACTTTTGTCACCTCATTGTAGATTGTTCAACTAACTGGTGTTAGTAGATACTCTTACTTGCTTTTCAAGTGCTGCCAGAGCAGATTTTATTGAGACAAAATGAAACTCATAGGCTACAAATTTTGTAAAAATCTTAAGCTGATATTTCGTGCTTCTTTGTGTAAATTCGTTGACAGCATGGAGATCGGTCATTGTACTACATCCATTTTTAAAGTAAACTTGTTGTTAAGTCAAAAATTTTTTTTCTTGACAATCAGAAAGCATTTTTGTAAACATCTTCTATACCAACGCTAAGGAGTAATGGCTCTAGAGTTCACCTTTCTTTCTCTCACCGACCCCCCCCCCCCCCCCTTATTGTCTCTACATCTGTATCCTGCAGCAATGCTCTGCCTCTTTCCGTTGAATTTACGTGTGGAGCAGGGGAAGAATGATTCCTTTCCGGAGACTAGAAATCTACTCTGTAGGAATCAGCATGGGTTTCGAAAAAGACGGGCGTGTGGGACCCAGCTCGCGCTATTCGTCCACGAGACTTAGAGGGCCTTAGACATGTGTTCAAAGGTAGATGCCGTGTTTCTTGACTTCCGCAAGGCGTTTGACACAGTTCCCCACAGTCTTTTAATGAACAAAGTAAGAGCATACGGACTATCAGATCAATTGTGTGATTGGATTGAGGAGTTCCTAGATAACAGAACGCAGCATGTCATTCTCAATGGACAGAAGTATTCCGAAGTAAGAGTGATTTCAGGTGTGCCGCAGGGGAGTGTCATAGGACCGTTGCTATTCACAATATACATAAATGACCTGGTGGATGACATCGGAAGTTCACTGAGGCTTTTTGCAGATGATGCTGTTGTGTATCGAGAGGTTGCAACAATGGAAAATTGTACTGAAATGCAGGAGGATCTGCAGCGAATTGACGCATGGTACACAGAGTGGCAATTGAATCTCAATGTAGACAAGTGTAATGTGATGCGAATACATAGAAATATAGGTCCCTTATCATTTAGCTACAAAATAGCAGGTCAGCAACTGGAAGCAGTTAATTCCATAAATTATCTGGGAGTACGCATTAGGAATGATTTAAAATGGAATGATCATATAAAGTTGATCGTCGGTAAAGCAGATGCCAGACTGAGATTCATTGGAAGAATCCTAAGGAAATGCAATCCGACAACAAAGGAAGTAGGTTACAGTACGCTTGTTCGCCCACTGCTTGAATACTGCTCAGCAGTGTGGGATCCGCACCAGATAGGGTTGATAGAAGAGATAGAGAAGATCCAACGGAGAGCAGCGCGCTTCCTTACATGATCGCGAAAGCGTTACGGAGATGATAGATAAACTCCAGTGGAAGACTCTGCAGGAGAGACGCTCAGTAGCTCGGTACGGGCTTTTGTTAAAGTTCCGAGAACATACCGTCACCGAAGACTCAAGCAGTATATTGCTCCCTCCTACGTATATCTCACGTAGAGACCATGAGGATAAAATTAGAGAGATTAGAGCCCACACAGAATCATACCGACAATCCTTCTTTCCACGTACAATAGGAGACTGGAATAGAAGGGAGAACCGATAGAGGTACTCAGGTTACCCTCCGCCACACACCGTCAGGTGGCTTGCGGAGTATGGATGTAAATGTAGATGTAAACCCCTCTATGTTGCTGTAATTGGTCTAATGTTGTTTTCCTAATCTCTATAGGAGCAATACGCAGGGTGCTACAGAACATACCTAGATTTTTCACCTGAAGCTGGTTCTTAAAGCTTTGTAGGTAGGTTTACGCGGGAAAGTGTGCATCTGTCTTTAAGCGTCTATGAGTTCAGCTTTTTCAGCATCTTCGTCACAATTTCCAACAGGTCGAATCAACCTGTGACAATTCGTGCTGCTGTTACTTGCAACACATTTTATAGTCCCTTTTAGTCATACTCGGTTCGGATTCTACCAAATATTATAGGATGGGTTGCACAAGTATTTTGTGAACAATTGTCTTTGTAGTTTGATTGTATTTCACCAGAAGCCTGCCAATGAATCGAAGTCTGCCACCTGCTTCGCCTACGACAGAGCCTGTAAGATCATTCCACTTCATAGCCATACAAGCAATGTCACCCAGGTATTTGTGAGTTTATCGATTCCAGTTGTAACACATTGGTATTGAAGTCATAGTAGACCACATTTCTTCGTTTTGTTAAGTGCACAGTTTTACAGTTCTGAACATTTAAAGTAAGTTACTAGTCTTTGTATCAGTCTGAAATCTTGTCAAGGCTCATTGGACATTTATGGTTTTAAGACAGTACTTCTTTATCCATAACTGCACCATCTGTGTAAAGTCCAAGGTTAATATTAATGTGCCCTGGCAGGTAATTAACAGACAACATGAACAGCTTTGGTCCTAGCGTAGTCCGTGGGACACATGTGAAGCTAGTTCCATATCTGACGATGACTCTTCATTCAAGATAACATTCAAAGTAACATGCGGTGGCCTCCATACCGAGAAACCCTTAATCCAGTCACAAATTCTGCTTGGTATCCCTATACGATCATACTGTCGATAATAAGAGCAGGTGTGTATCTCAATGAAGCACGTTTCATCCTTAGCTTGTCAGAAAACCAAAATTACTATGTCTGTTCTCTTGAGATTATTAATTTTATCAAATCTGAAAGTCCGATGTTATATATTGAGAACCTGACTATTGATTTCTAACTGCTGTTTGGTCGCAAATCTAGAAACAGATTCTTACTTTTACCATCCTAATACGATTTTGGGTCATAATGAAATACGGTTACGTGGTTAAATAAGGGTCCGTACTTGTATTCTCTGTTAATGGCGTGGTGGTGTTATATACGAAAAACAATACTTTATGGGAAAGTGTGGGTTTGAAATGTTATTTCGTTCACACAAAGGAAGACAAACTGGAAACACCAGCGTAAGGAAGACAGTAATTTTGACATTGAAAGGAACCAATGTATGTACAAGATGGGGAAAAATATGGTGACAGTAAATGGGCGTTCTCTTTCCCATTGTGGAAAGAAGAAAGATAGCTGCCTGGATAGAGGTCTTTCAGTACCCAAGTATTGTACTAGAAATTCAAGGCCTGGGCCGGACTGGGTGCACCATCGCGCCTGACAATTGGCGGGATCTACGAGAAGTTTGTAAGGATGGCGTCCGTTCAAGACGACTGCAAGGAAAATAGCGGTAGAAGGAGATCTGTCCGCAATGAAGAGAATACCATCCTCATCCAGGGAGTGATGGTAGCCATCCCAACCAAGTCCTCACGCAGACTCTCTCTACAGACTAATATTTCTCAAAGGTCAGTGGTCAGAATTTTGCGCCAAGATTTGGGAATGAAGCTATACCATTTGCAAGCTGTGCAGTAGTTCAGAAAGCGGACAAGCAAGCACGTGTGAGTGCTGCACAAATTGTCTTAGAAATGGTGCTCGTGGAGCCACTCATTCTGTTCATGTCTTCTGACGAAACGGCATTCTGTAACAGCAGTAGTGTGGACAAACACAACTGTCACCTGAGCGACCGAGCAACCACTGGTAGTTTGAGAACGACACGTTCGGTGAGCGTTGAATTGGTAGAGGTGGTCCTCTCCCACGGCCAGCACGTTCACCCGCCCTGACAACATATGATTTTTGGCTGTGGGCCATGGTCAAGGCCCAGTAAACCTAGAAACTTGGACGACCGGAAACACTGCATCACTGAGGTCACCGCTTTTACGCCTATTCAAGTAGCCCAGTGAACCTCACAATTAACAACGGATAGACTCTGTAAGAGCACTGAACGGGGGTAGGTGCCAAATTGAAACCCTGTTACCAAAACCTTGCTTTATAATTTCACGTAATTAAAAACCCATTTAATGCTACTTCTTTTCGGATCACCCTGTATGAGTTAACAAAGAAGATTCGAGGGACAGAGTAGAGTCGAGGGACTTATCTGTATCTAATGTTTGCCAATGGGAGTTTTGTAAAAGACTGCAGTGAACAGGAGGGAACAAACGAGCTTCGGGGGGGGGGGGGGGGGAGGGGGGGGAGGTGGGGGGGGGTCGCTGCCAAGCTACGGTCAACGACGCCTCGGGCGGAGTAGCTCGTTATGCCAACAAACTCGTACTTTACTAACACGTGTGCCAAAAGGCTATGCATAAGAAAAGAGGGCGAGACGGAAGATCCGCCAAATAATACATGCTAATACATGCTACAGCGAAAGGCAGATGTAACTACATTGGTGTGTAGCATAGTGCTTTCCCCGTCTAATATTTCGAATGTCAGCTGTGATACCCTCGCAGTAAGTAACGATTTAGAGAAGAAGGTAATTGAAATACGGCCGAACGTTGTACTTACTTTTTTGACTGTAACGAAAGATCGCTCTGTGTGAGTGTGGACTACCTTGTTGTTGACGAACAGATCAATGAAAGGCAGCAGTTTTATGAAGTGAGTCACCGCTGGAAGATAACAACGGATCCGTATTTACACCAATGGAATATGTGAACACAACATTCACCATTGCAGCAACAGCTTAGATTTTTATACGGAAACAGTAACTTGTTCTCGAAAGAACAGTTACTGTTGACGACCGTGAAGCTTTTTCCTGGAATAAATCATGACTAACTGAAAACCTCAGCTGCTGACAGGTGTTGTTGATGTACCTCTATGTGGACAGCTGAAAATGTGTGCCCCGACCGGGACTCGAACCCGGGATCTCCTGCTTACCTGGTAGATGCTCTATCGATCTGAGCCACCGAGGATACAGATGAATAGCGCGACGGCAAGGACTTATCCCTAGCACGCTTCCCGTGAGACACACACTCCCAACTGTACACAATTCTACATAAGTATTGTACCTTATAGACATTTGCCCAACCACCCATTACTCGCGCACGCTTTGGCGATTCCCGTAAGAGTTTGGGCAACCTGTGCGCATTCGCACAGACGAAGGTCAATGGCTGGGTAGCCTTTAACTATATATACGAAGACAGTAACTTGTTCTCGAAAGAACATTTACTGACCTTCATCATTTATACCTTAGATTTTTTTTTCTCCTTTTCTGACTTTTTAAACTCTCTATCAATATACACTCCTGGAAATGGAAAAAAGAACACATTGACACCGGTGTGTCAGACCCACCATACTTGCTCCGGACACTGCGAGAGGGCTGTACAAGCAATGATCACACGCACTGCACAGCGGACACACCAGGAACCGCGGTGTTGCCCGTCGAATGGCGCTAGCTGCGCAGCATTTGTGCACCGCCGCCGTCAGTGTCAGCCAGTTTGCCGTGGCATACGGAGCTCCATCGCAGTCTTTTAACACTGGTAGCATGCCGCGACAGCGTGGACGTGTACCGTATGTGCAGTTGACGGACTTTGAGCGAGGGCGTATAGTGGGCATGCGGGAGGCCGGGTGGACGTACCGCCGAATTGCTCAACACGTGGGGCGTGAGGTCTCCACAGTACATCGATATTGTCGCCAGTGGTCGGCGGAAGGTGCACGTGCCCGTCGACCTGGGACCGGACCGCAGCGACGCACGGATGCACGCCAAGACCGTAGGATCCTACATAGTGCCGTAGGGGACCGCACCGCAAATCAATTCCAAGCAAATTAGGGACACTGTTGCTCCTAGGGTACCGGCGAGGACCATTCGCAACCGTCTCCATGAAGCTGGACTACGGTCCCGCACACCGTTAGGCCGTCTTCCGTTCACGCCCCAACATCGTGCAGCCCGCCTACAGTGGTGTCGCGACAGGCGTGAATGGAGGGACGAATGGAGACGTGTCGTCTTCAGCAATGAGAGTCGCTTCTGCCTTGGTGCCAATGATGGTCGTATGCGTGTTTGGCGCCGTGCAGGTGAGCACCACAATCAGGACTGCATACGACCGAGGCACACAGGGCCAACACCCGGCATCATGGTGTGGGGAGCGATCACCTACACTGGCCGTACACCTCTGGCGATCGTCGAGGGGACACTGAATAGTGCACGGTACATCCAAACCGTCATCGAACCCATCGTTCTACCATTCCTAGACCGGCAAGGGAACTTGCTGTTCCAACAGGACAATGCACGTCCGCATGTATCCCGTGCCACCCAACGTGCTCTAGAAGGTGTAAGTCAACTACCCTGGCCAGCAAGATCTCCGGATCTGTCCCCCATTGAGCATGTTTGGGACTGGATGAAGCGTCGTCTCACGCGGTCTGCACGTCCAGCACGAACGCTGGTCCAACTGAGGCGCCAGGTGGAAATGGCATGGCAAGCCGTTCCACAGGACTACATCCAGCATCTCTACGATCGTCTCCATGGGAGAATAGCAGCCTGTATTGCTGCGAAAGGTGGATATACACTGTACTAGTGCCGACATTGTGCATGCTCTGTTGCCTGTGTCTACGTGCCTGTGGTTCTGTCAGTGTGATCATGTGATGTATCTGACTCCAGGAATGTGTGAATAAAGTTTCCCCTTCCTGGGACAATGAATTCACGGTGTTCTTATTTCAATTTCCAGCAGTGTATATGGTGTTGAAAATACGTTCTGACACAACGTATGTATCGTTGGAAACACGGGGAACTGCTGTCTGAGCTAGGAACCTGAAATATGGCCAGTTATCTCCAGTCATTCCCTGGAGATAGGTGAAAGAAATATTTTAAAATTTAGTTTCATCTTTAGCTGTCTTAATTTGTAATTTCTCTTTCATATCTAAGAAAAATAGAGGCAAAAATTTACTTTTTGGTATAATGGTTAGGCGTACAGTTTGTTATTTGTCCGCAATATAAATTTCCATTACAGCAATGCCTCTTAAACGTATTTTGTTTTAACATTAATCTTTCTTTTTTGACTCGGTTTTTTTTTTCGAACTAACGTCAAATATGTTTTATTCAATTGAAAGCTCGAAAGAGTGTTTCAAGTTTCCATCAGACAAATAAGTTAAAAGCGTGTAGAATTCAATATCGAAACGCATCTACTATTTATTGGCTAAGTGAAAGCCTCTAACCATTTAGGCAGGAGAATGTTGTGGGAAATACTAGATATGAGAGGAATACCACACTACTTACTAATAGTAATTCAAAAAATGTACCAAGACCTAAAAACTGAGAAAGAGAATGTTACAGTAACAACATATTTAAGCTTACAACAAGGATGCACATCGTCTCTGATAGTTTTTACATTCTGCGCTGATTATGAGTTTACTTGCGGATAACCCTGTATTTGTTCATTCAAGGTGTCACTACATTAACAATCGATCCCAACAGAGTTAGTACAATGATAAATACATTTCAAAGCAAAAATAAATAAAAAATTTCAGTAAAGGTGGAAATCATGCTCTTCTCCGATGTCTCACAGGCGAATGTCCAGTTCATCTAGCCACGTGAATGCCCCATAGAACACAATCTCGTGTCAACATCACAACTAGTCGTCATCAACTGCATCCCCTGCGATCGACATGTACTTCACTCTGTACAAAACAAATATACTGCCTACAAAAAAAGGAATCACCTAGAAGAAGAGGAGGAAACGGAATGAAACTACGCGGGTTGAGACAATGCAGAATAAAAAGTGGTGGTGATGGTGAGCGATACCTTTCCCATAGGCGAAACTGCTGCGATGGTGGTTCAGGAACACACTTTAGCAGATTTCTTCAGATAGTCTAGCTATGTCAGCACAGATATGTGATTTGAATATATTTAAATTCTCCAATCGTTTGTAAAAACAACTTAATAACACACTGCCTGTTATATGGGTGGCTGACTACTTAAACAAAAAGCAGGGGCCGAGCCATCGGCTCAGAGTTCCCTGACACCCTCTGCCCAACATCACTGCACACTATTTAAAATAGAAAAGCATTAAAAAACCGCAGCTGTACCCTCAAAGCTCTATTTCCGTGCCCATGATCTTTGTGCAAAACCGACTGGCTTTGAGAACCCACGCTTCATCTGGGCATGCATAGCCTCTATATCAGTGATATGTCTCTCCTACATGCGACTTGGTGCTGAAGCGCAAATCGTGTTAGGCAAATACCAAGAGAGTTAATAATGGGCCTGAACGAATTTCAATTGGTTTGCTTTCGTAAATACAGAAGAACAGGATACACTCCACGCAACAAAGTTTCATCGAAAATGTGAACGTTTCCTTGTTATAGCGGTTAGCGATCACTGTTAGTGACACCAGAGCTCCTAGATTCGATTCTGACCATTTCAGATCTTTCCCGTTGGAAAGCTAAGTAAGGTAGCTCGAATAATAAGAAACGAAACTGATAAGCTCACTGCTGAAATGGAGTAAATCATATGGAAAATATCTTCGCTAACATTCTCTAGTAGTATAATCACACTTTTATGTAGCGTTTTATATCCTCACCTAACGTGATTCGTTGAATTCCTTGTGTATATTGCTAATGAGGAGCTAAATGCCTGCATACAAGAACATTCACAGGACATCTTTCTGCCTCACAATATTTCTAAATCTCGCAGTGCAGTGTGAAGGAGGAGAGGGTAGACGAACAGGAATAAAACATGGGGATGTAAGAGGTGACAGAGCGAGAATACGAGCCAATAGAATGTCGTGATGTTCGTGCATGACGTTACTTTTTTTGTAGAGCTGTTTGTTGAGCAACATACGACAGTCACACGAACGCACAATAATACAGTTGTATGGTATGATAACGACGGGACGAGACATCTCCCTTTTTTTTTTTTTTTTTGTCAAATGCGCAACAGTTGGTGTTATTGTAGCTCCCGCTATTGAAGCCTTTATTTGTTGCTTTAACCCTGTCGTAATGAAAGCTAATGGAACGCTTTACACCGCTGATCTCCGGCCCTAAAAAAGCAATGGACGAGCGCAAATAAACAAAAAACTTCAATAGGGACGCTTTTGCCGATGAACCGTAAGTGCCAAAAAAAAAAAAAAAAGAAGATTATTGCCAGCAGCTGAACGAATATTTGTTGTGCGTGTCTATTGCGGAGAATATTCAGTTCTCGTTTAATACTCTAAGAATCTTTTTAAAGGGAGGTATCGGAAGAAACACACAAATCTGGATACCTGCAAAACTGCTAATTCAGGGAAACTGTCATATTTGGATTCCTAATCTTTCTTTACTGTTCAAAACTTGCATCCAAGCATTAGAGTTAAATAATTATACTGCATATACATGCCACAAAAGTAGTGCTTCTTACAAATATTTTAATGACCCGGAAAAGACCGTTCATACAAACTAGATTCAGAACCAAATCAAATTTTAAAATAAAAGAAAAATTCCCTGTGTTAGAAAAACGCTATGTGGCAATCAATCAGCGGCAGATGTTAAGCAGGTAGTACCCCAGATAGAGTCTCGTATCATTTACCTCTAACAACAAAGGCCACCGAGTTTTTTTTTTTTTGCTATGGTTAATTGGCATCGTTCCTAATCATAATGAATAATAAAACTGACGTCTTTGATAATGCTTCATAGAAACTGTTAGGTACCACTGGGCTATGGCTAAATGTGGACTGTGTCTCTTATCTGTATCGAATGAATTCTCTCGGTATGCAGATTTGCCTCCTCCAGTTCGGATGTGATGTGACAAACTGTGCGCAACAAAACCGATTGGGAAATGAATGGCCTGAAAACTGACTCCTGGGTGTGGTCCTTGTCAAAATCAGTAGTAATGCATGGAGTAATTGGGTTTTACTGAAATCAAAGATAGATCCACTTTGCGCGCAGTTTGTTATTAAAATGCAAACCGGAAACTAAAATACGATCTGTAAATGGAATAATACCTTCTACAGATCAATAGGAATAAGAGAAAATTGTTTCTCAAAAATCCTTACAATGAATGCAATGAAAAAAAAACTACTCAAAGGCAAATCCGCAGGGAGGTCTGGTAACTAACTCACGCTCCACCGAAATAAATCACACACATTTCCGTATCGGACATGATGATTACCAAAATAAAAATTTAAAAATAAATAAATAAATAAATAAAAAGTGTTCAAATGTGTGTGAAATCTTATGGGACTTAACTGCTAAGGTCATCAGTCCCTAAGCTTACACACTACTTAACCTAAATTATCCTAAGGATAAACACACACACCCAGGCCCGAGGGAGGATTCGAACCTCCGTCGGGACCAGCCGAACAGTCCAAGACTGCAGCGCCCTAGACCGCTCGGCTAATCCCGCGCGGCCATGATGATTGCATCAAGCCTTGTGGGATGAAGGAAAATACGCGCAGCAATTCCAAATTCCTGAATCGAGACGGAGACTTCGAAACCACTGTACTTGCTCACTTTAGAAAGAAAAGCGCCTACCTCCGTCTGGTCACTCGTATCCTACATTACCCTAGGCAGCGTGAACTTACCATAAAACAGCAAGGTGGACTGCCACCTAAGTAGCTGTCGAAAGCGGAGTCGAAGTATCGAGCAGGTACCCGAAGAAGTCTAGCAAAGAAGTTTCGATGAAACTCGAATCCCAGTGAGAACAAACTTTGCGCTCTCCCCTTCAAAAAGTTTGATTACCTGCTAGCCAATCTCTAATTTTTCCAGTTAAACAAATTTATTAACAATCTGGAAGAAAAGTCCTACTCTCGAAACAAGTTGTGACTCACACAATTGCAGGAAAAACCGCACTTTCTTTCCTTGGAAGACAGCACCCGATCTCCCACTCAGTCCACCATTTTAGGTACCATCCGATCATCATGTCTCGCACTGTGTGTGTCAGTGTTAGGGTCAAAAACCCCTTTGCTCTAGCACCAAAATATCACACGGGCTTTTTTCAAAAGTAGACCAAACATTCAGCAAGTATTATGCCCTCAGGGCCTAGCAAGATGCTGTCTGGCGATCCAGTCTGCCCGCACTCTCTTCTCTTATGACCAGCGTCTGGCCAGTAACCTCTACCAAGGGTAATCTGGTTGAACAGGACACAGCGTAAAGAAATGCACAGGCCTCCTGCAGTTACAGGTATTTCATTATCCCACATTGCTGCAAGATATTTTGTGCGGATAGACTGCCAGCCCTGTTCAGCCAGCTTGCGTCACCAACTCGGCGCCCCGTGCACAATGGGCAGCAGAGCTGTGACCGACTGCCGGATTTGAGTGCAGGAAGGGAGAAAATTCCTTATGCCTGTGACACAGCTCTTAGAAATTGAGAAAGTCTGTCCCTAGGAGGCCTCCAACCTATTGAGACCCACCGAAACTACTTTCGTCCCATCATAACTGTGGGCTCTTTGTTTGCTCTGGGAGAAGGCTCATCAAACTAAAACACATGATGTTGTGTACATAGTTCCGTGTAGTCAGCGCGTACACAACTTTCCCACTAGAGCGCGCCCCGCTAAGCACAACAACGCAGGTGCAGCGTTCGTCCGTCTCCGCACTAAGAGATGGCGCTGCCATAGAGACGGACCAAATTCTGCTTCCGCCGATCGTTCGTCCTCTGTTAGAATATTGCTGCGCGGTGTGGGATCGACGGAGGACATCGAAAGGGTGCAAAAAAGGGCAGCTCGTTTTGTATTATCACATAATAGGGGAGAGAGTGTGGCAGATATGATACGCGAACTGGGATGGAAGTCATTACAGGAAAGCCGTTTTTCGTCGCAGCGAGATCTTTTTACGAAATTTCAGTCACCAACTTTCTCTTACGAATGCGAAAATATTTTGTTGAGCCCAACCTATATATGTAGGAATGATCATCAAAATAAAATAAGAAAAATCAGAGCTCGAACAGAAAGGTTTAGGTGTTCGTTTTTCCCACACACTGTTAGGGAGTGGAATAGTAGAGAGATAGTATGATTGTGGTTCGATGAACCCTCTGCCAAGCACTTAAATGTGAATTGCAGAGTAGTCATGTAGATGTAGATGTAGATGTATTAATATGTAACGCAGCCTATGAGATTGCTGCTTACGTAGAACCTTTTCTCCTCGCGGATCACACTTGCGCAGTGATACATGAACGCGCGAAGTATTATAACGAGTGTACAGACCTCCGATTAGTCAGTCTGCATTTGTCTGCATCAGTCTGTACCAGTCTGCATTAGTCTGTACCAGTCTGTACGAGTTCTACATTTGTCTGTACCAGTCTATAGTCGAGTTTCAGTCTGCACCCAATAAGATTACCATATTCCTGTACATAGCCATGAAGATAAATGTATAGACACTTTTGGCAAGTATCAGAGATATATGTGAGAATAAGGTTAACGTACCAATACCAAAGGAACTGTCAATTGTAAATAGCATCCAGAACCAAGTTAAGTAATTTTTATGCTTGTTATTATTTTAATAAATGTGTGTGAAAATTAATCAAGTTCTGTTTGAAGTTGGTCACCATCAATCTCCTACTCTAAGCGTGCAAGTGGCATTTCTATCGTCTGACCTAACAGCAGAAGACAAAACACGCCACGATAAGACCACGAGACATATTGCTGACACTAGTCTACTTCGTTAGAGCGATAAGTCAAATAATCTGATGGTGTGTGTACTTAAGGTCTTACAGTACCCACACCACACATGACATATTAGTTCACTTTATTACATAAAGGAACAAAAGATTTACTTGACTTTGATACAGTTCTTTGCCTGTTTTTCAGTGCCGGATAATTTACAACTGTAGTTGATTATCAAATCTTCACTTGATGCGCCATTTAACAAACTGTCTGTTGTAGTACAATGTTCGACATTTAGAACTCGTTGGTCCCGCACTATGATGTTGACAGCAGTACCTGAGATCTTGAACTGAGGCTGAGTGCTTCTGTGCTCGAGGGGTGGTCTTCAGGAGCACCTCCGATACGCCATTGCCGATTGCATCGAGACCTCACTAACGTCTGTGGTATTAATATGGGTCACCGACTTTGGTGTGGCACTGCGATCTCTGGATGATATACATCTACATCAACATCTACATACATACTCCGCAATGCACCATACGGTGCGTGTCGGAGGGTACCTCGTACCACAACTAGCATCTTCTCTCCCTGTTCCACTCCCAAACAGAATGAGGGAAAAATGACTACCTATATGCCTCTGAACGATCCCTAATCTCTCTTATCTTATCTTTGTGGTCTTTCCGCCAAGTATGTTGGCGGCAGTAAAATTGTACTGCAGTCAGCCTCAAATGCTGGTTCTCTAAATTTCCTCAGTAGCGATTCACGAAAAGAACGCCTCCTTTCCTCCAGAGACACCCACCCGAGTTCCTGGAGCATTTCCGTAACACTCGCGTGATGATCAAACCTACCAGTAACAAATCTAGCAGCCCGCCTCCGAATTGCTTCAATGTCCTGCCTCAATCCGACCTGACAGGGATCACAAACGCTCGAGCAGTACTCAAGAATAGGTCGTATTAGTGTTTTATAAGCAGTCTCATTTACAGATGGACCACATATTCCCAAAATTCTACCAATAAACCGAAGACCACTATCCGCCTTCCACACAACTGCCATTACATGCTTGTCCCACTTCATATCGCTCTGCAATGTTACGCCCAAATATTTAATCGACGTCACTGTCTCAAGCGCTACACTACTAATGGAGCATTCAAACATTACCCGATTCTTTTTCCTATTCATCTGCATTAATTGACATTTATCTACATTTAGAGTTAGCTGCCAATCTTTACACCAATCTCAAATCCTGTCCCAAGTCATCTTATATCCTCCTACAGTCACTCAACGATGACACCTTCCCGTACACCACAGCATCATCAGCAAACAGCCGCACATTGCTATCCATCCTATCCAAAAGATCATTTATGTAGATAGAAAACAACAGCGAACTTACCACACTTCCCTGGGGCACTCCAGATGATACCCTCACCTCCGATGAACACTCACCATCGAGGACAACGTACTGGGTCCTATTACTTAAGAAGAAGATTATATCACACGCCCTCTAGCTAACAGCCCCCCGTCACTGCGATGGCTACCTGGAATTCTGCTAATTTTTCAGGCTAGTACAACACGCAGACCGATTATTAGAGACGTGTTATGACCTCTACAATCATCTGTGTCCCACCTGCATGGAAAACTCTTGCATCACTTCAGCAAGGAAAAGAGAAACAAATCTAACTATTGATGAGAAAATAACAGTAATAAACATGAACGATGGAGCGGCTTCAGCGTGACACGTTTCCAAATATGTCAAAATTTCTACATGCCACTGCACGCAAAACGTGATTTGTATAGAGCAGGCGAATTCATTCCCGTAAATGGTTTAACATTTTATCTGGAAAGGGAAAAAATCAATTTTGACAGTTGATTAACATTAAAAGTATGTTTACAGCGAAACATTTTCGTATGTTGTTAAAGTACAACCATGATCGCACTTCCATCTACCTGTGGTTAAAACTGAAGTAATTATTGGAACTTCTGCGAATGTGCAGATACGTAGGCATAATATGTCAAATTTTTACCCACACATGCGTTCTTTTTCATTACTATGTGCACTGCTTGTTCTAGTAGCTAGTTTTGTAAACGGGTAACACATTTCAGTGACACCCCAAGACCAGTAGGGGACCTAAAGATCAGACTGTGAGTTTACAAAATTGAATTAATGGCGGGACCCCTTTAATATGAACACAGTTCATCTCAACAACTTTTCCTCTCTCTTGACATCTGACAGAGGAATTACATTTTTCTGAAAAAGCAAATTTCGCACATGATTCACACATAAATATCTTTGATACAGGTATTAAAAATTAGGGTAAGACTCACTTTTCAAATCCTTAAAATTGCTTATTCTAAGAATGCTTCTGCATCACCAACATATTTACCATCTGGAGAAGAACTTAAGTCATCATGTCGATGTAATACAGTACACTGGGGCAAATGTTTCAGGTTAGTTGTAGGTTCTACAGTAACTGACTTATTTACTGTTCAATTTAACTTGACATGGGATGCCAACACAGATTCTAGATAAGTAATCTCTTTCTTTGAATTATTAACGACGAAACTGTTTTCCAAGTGGCAGAGTATTCCATGCCCTATAACAAGTGCAATGTTTTTTTGCTGAAGTTCCCTTGGACGCGTGAAAGAAATGTTTGAAAAAAATAGTATGGACAAATGGCACGTAATTTGGCCACTGAATTACGTTTCAAAATATCTAACATTAAGTCAGTTAATATATGAACTGATCCATCAAATGATAACTACATTGCTGTTGATTAATAAACGTCTGCCAACTTGTATTTTCTCCTTGACCTGCCACATCTGATTATAGTCATCCATACTGCATATTTACGCTGATATCCCTCCACGTTCTGGTATCTAACAGACGCTGCAGATTACTGACACTTCAACAAATAACGAGGCTTTCAAGCAAACATTTTGTATCCTTAATTCAAGAAAATCAGTGGATACAACGCAACGAGAGACATACACCCTACGCGTCGTGCAAGCGCGCCACATCTTGTGGTAACTTTAGCCGAGACGGTATAAATAGTCGCCGAGGCTGGGCGAAAGTTGCCGATCGGTGCCGAGGAGTTTCGCGTGCGAAGTCGCGCACAGCAGGAGGTGGCTGTGACGTCACAGTGTGCGTCATCCCTACGTCGCGGTGTTGAAGGGCGGCAAGGGTGCCGGTGGGCAGCAATGGATAGACCTCGCGCGGTCTTACGTTTATTCCGCCCACGGCTTCGCTGCTGTGACGTTTGCTTTCTTTAGGCCCTCGAGGCAGCTTCTGAATAGACTCAAGAGACAACTGCTACTCGTGTATTTTACTGAAGCCCCCATGTTATACTTACGAAGACAATCTCGGAAACACTGAAGCTGAACCATATAGTACTAAGTTAGACGTCTTCAAAGCTGTGTTAATACCATTACTAACCATAACCAACAACAAAAATTGAACGTTTTTTTCGTATTCTCTCGTTGTTCCGCATGTAGTGTCAGTGTGTTAGGCAAGAACGCAATTCTTATCGTGGACTTCATGTGCAAGCTCTAAGGAATACTTAAAGAACCCAGACCTAATGTGAGACGTGTTTCGGATTTTGCACGTGGAAAATGTTCAGTGCTATGGCATTCACTGCAGGCCTATTGCAGTATACCGCAAAGATGTTAAGAATTTAGTGCACTCGGTTTAAGAAAAAGCGAATATATGCTTAGCCTACGTTCATGAATCGGAGGGATGTAAGTGGGTCTTCGTTGTCATGTATGGTGCAAAGGAAAAGGTAGATTTGTTTCATTAAACATGATTAGTAAAGTGAGCAATGAATGTGGAAATGTGCATGTAATATTAACTGAAAATCTGCTTTACTGCAGAACCTGTGTATAACTGTTTGCACAAATGCTCACAGATTTCCGATTGTTTGCAAGAGTGCGAGATGCGTCTACATTGTGGATGCACTATCGGAGTGAGCACAGAATACTCATTGACTATCACATTTATTTGTCCGGCATGTGCACACAGGGATGGCGAGACCCGCGGTAATATAATGGATTAGTTTTCCCACGATATAATTTTGGCATCACTGTCCTTCTTCTCTTCCTGAAAAAGAGTTCAAATGACTCTGAGCACTATAGGACTTAACATCTGAGGCCATCAGTCCCCTAGAACTTAGGACTACTTAAACCTAACTAACCTAAGGACATCACACACATCCATGCCCGAGGCAGGATTCGAACCAGCGACCGTAGCGGTCGCGCGGTTCCAGTCTGAAGCGCCCAGAACCCCTCGGCCACATCGGCCAGCTCGGAACAGCTGAAACGACGGAAATCTATTGTCACTATTTCCTAGTGACTGCCTGCGTATCACTACTAACATTAGCTAGCAGCAAACCCTGAGTTATGCGTCTAACATGACTATAAATAAGAATATTTCAAACTTAATAATGCCTGCCTTACCTTTTCACGAACGTTAACACCGTGTTTTTCTAGAACTTTCTTTGACGTAGACGCACTGAATACAGTGTTAGCCGTGACCAGAAAGCAGTCAGTACTGGTGGTCCATTCGATTTCCATAGAATCAGCTCCATTTATCAGCGACATCACGTAGAGTTTTCTTAGAGTGCGACTGAAGTGCTTGTGTCAAGGTGCGATGAACATATTAATGCTCATAGCGACTAGAGGAACGGGATAGGTGACAGCCATGACTGCATCACACAGCTGTTAGACACTGGATTCGCATTCGGGGTGTTGGATGTGTGGAGACACTTTACAAATCCGAGAGAAATTTTGTAACATTCGCAAAAAAAATCTAGAGAACTTGAACGAAGAGGTGCTTCAGATAAAAATATGGAACCACAATAAGCCGCTCGCTCTGGAAACAACAATAAAGGGGGAGTGCTTTTGTACTGTACTATAAAACATGACGGAGTAGAAATCTCCCTCTACTTGCCAACATATGTGGCTGTCAAAGACAGAGTGAATCCTTCAGAAATACGGCAAAAATGTCAAATAAATGTATCCGCCTTTCTCTTTTAAAATGATAGAAGTTGAATGTACTGTATTACGTCGCAGTCTAGAGGCTTTTTTTCAAAGGTTGACAACACCATAAGGAGGGAAAAATTGACTGTGTGGTAAGTTCTTAGCAGGGATTCTTTATTTGTATGGCCTGAGAATTGCAGGAAGTAAACATATTTCATTTTTTAGAGTAGAACACTGCATGCGCACGAAAGGTATCTGACTCTCACCATTATAACAGAAAAAAGCGCATTCTGCAGGAATAAAAAGAATAAAAATTTCTCAGTTTGAATGAAGATGTTTCACGATATTGTAAGGCACAAGCAATTGTTGAAAAGCGAGCCTATTCTGGAATTTTTTACTGTTATTGAAGCTCGCACTACTTTTCAGTATCATTCTTTTAAGAAAACACTGCTTAAATAAGATTCTAAGAAGAACTTTAAAAAATGTTAGTGTTTGATTTTCAAATATTGTATTTAATTTGCAGATCTGCTTTCTGTCTGATATCTATATTAGTATAGGTTCTGCACAATTAACTTACTCTACAAATTTTCTCAACAAAGTAATGCAAACATTTTGCAGCTTTTTTCCCAAAACTAGTACATATAAACTGACCAATCGAAACAGTAAACATCGAAAATATCGATATTTGGCCTCCAATATGTTGTCAGTATAGGTATCTCTCATGTATGAGGAATTCGATGTAGTCATTTCCACGATGGCTGGCTGCTTTGATAGTCGTCTGTAGTCGCCGCTTCCCACTCGCTAGTGTTGACGTACTACAGCCTACGACTTTACCGTAAACCGTGTCATATACGCCGCCACGATATCCATCCACTGCCTGGTGATAAACAGCACTTTCACATACAGGGTGTTTCAAAAAGACATTACAACTTTAAAAATTCATATAAATTTATTGAAAGAAGATACAGGGCTGGTTTTAGTGTTATTTTGTAGGGAAACACATCAAGATTTTTTGCCTTAAACTAAAGATGTTGTATGTGGTTTCCGTTGGTTATCCTACACACATCCCATCGGAAGTGAATTTCTTCCCAAACTCGCTGTAGCATTGCAGGTGTAACTTGCTCAGTGGCAGCGTAAATTCTTGCTCTAGGTTCAGGTAGAGAGGCCGGCACAGGAGGTTCAAACACGATATCCTTGATAAATCTCCATTAAAAAAATCGAGTGGTGTCAGGTCTGGGGAACGTGGGGGCCATACAACTGGCGCATCACGACAACCATTGATTTGGAAAGCGGTCACTTGGGAAACCCCTGACGTTAGCCACGTAGGGGGGTGGTGTACCATCTCGCATGAAGCAAAAATTTTGTTCTTGGTCATCCTGGTATCAAAAATTGTTGTAACATATCTATATACACTGCCCCATTGATAGTCCACTCACGGAAAAAATAGGGGCCGTACACTTTGTTCTTGTCCAATGCACAAGAAACGTTCAGTTTAGGGCTACGACGAACATGTTGCAACATTTGTTGAGGATTTTCACTGCCCCAAATCCTACAGTTATGCGTGTTAATATTGCCACTTAAGTGAAAAGCCCACTCGTCAGAAAAGATGATTTTGTCCAAGAAATGTTCATCCTCATGTAATCGATCTAACATATCCGCACAGAAGTTCTTGTGAGGAATTTTATCAGTGTCTTTTACTGCTTATGCGAGCGTCAATCCGTACAGGTTCAAATGTAAAAGTTTCTCAACACACGCCAAACAGTCGTATATGAGATTTGCAGTTTGCGAGACGCATGCCGGGTCAATTTTGTAGGGCTGTCGACAAAACGTTGTCTCACTCGCTCAACGACGTCGTCAGCTGTGCTTGGACGACCTGATGATTTCCTATGTCGTTACGAGCATCCTGTTTCTACAAAACATTTATGCCACTCTTCAATTGTAGGCCTACTAGGATGAGCTTTAGCATACTTGGTACGGAAATTACGCTGTACTGTTGTCGTCGACTTCAGTTCTTCAAACCAAAACACATAGCTAGCACCCTCGGGTCCTGTGAAAGCAGCCATCTTTAACGCAAGTGCCGCTAGCGCTCCTTACGATGCGATTCGGCACTAGTAAACTACACTAGACAAAACTTGTATTTCCCTACAAATGGACACTGCTGTCACCTCTGTTGGCAGTATGAATTAATTTATAAGAATTTTCAATTTTAAGTCCTTTTTGAAACATCCTGTACAAATAGAAGTCTGCGTTTCAATGTTCCACGTTTGTCTCAAAGGCGTACAATTGAAAATCCGGGAGAATCAAGTCAGAGATAACAAATAGTACTGAACTGAAAATAAGACAAAAAAGCCGGCCGCAGTGGTCTCGCGGTTCTAGGCGCGCAGTCCGGAACCGTGCGACTGCTACGGTCGCAGGTTCGAATCCTGCCTCGGGCATGGATGTGTGTGATGTCCTTAGGTTAGTTAGGTTTAAGTAGTTCTAAGTCCTAGGGGACTGATGACCACAGCAGTTGAGTCCCATAGTTCTCAGAGCCATTTGAACCATTTTTTAAGACAAAAGAAAGACCTAGTGAAAACAAACGATTAAAGGATTAAAACATGTAAGCACTTACGTTTATTATTACATCATTAGTAAAAATACACTGCATGACAAAAAGGTTGAGCACCCAGAAGGGGACAAGGAAACGAAATGAATAAGTTGAGAGGGTATGTGATATTATTTCAGCGATTACAAAATCGAGTCAAATTTACAAATAAAGCAGTATGAACCCACTTATCAGTATGACATCGCACCCTCTCTTATTTGGAGTATCCACTGATGCGGCTGGGAAGAACACCAAATAGCCGCTGTGTCCTCTCCTTAGCATGATGACCCACAACTGCAGCAGCTAGTTCTTGACAACTCTATACTTCTACTGGGCCAGAATTGACGTAGGATGTGGACCCATACATGTTGTATCGTGGCTAGATCAGCTAATTTGACTGACCGGAGAAGTACGTCAGCATCACATACAAAGTTCAAAGAGACACGTGCCTGTATAGACGCACATTGTTCTGCTGACAGCACAACAATATTATCCCATCGGAGGTACCATGTAAGGATGCAGGATGTCCGTGACGTACTGTGAGAGTTCCGTCAGTCACTGTCAGTAGCCACTCGTCTGCCCCCAGTAGCTGAATGGTCTGCGTGACGGATTGTCAGTCCTCTGGGCCCGGGTTCGATTCCCGGCTGGGTCAGGGAATTTTCTCCGCCCAGGGACTGGGTGTTGTGCGTCCTCATCAACATCCTATCATCCCCATTAACTGCAGGTCGCCGAACTGGCGTCAAATTGAAGATCGGCACCCCGGCGAACGGTCTGCCCAAAGGGGGCCCTAGCAAAACGATTAAATAAATAAGTAGTCATTCCAGCCGTAGTCACATCTGATGGCCTTCACACCGCGACGCTAGGAGTAATAGCACTATGCGTCCCCATAACATTGGTACTATGAAATCTCTTCACAGGTCGCCGCCATTCTCGCTGACAATGGTCATCCGGGTAGTGCAAAAAAATGGTTCAAATGGCTCTGAGCACTATGGGACTCAACTGCTGTGGTCATCAGTCCCATAGAACTTAGAACTACTTAAACCTAACTAACCTAAGGACATCACACACATCCATGCCCGAGGCAGGATTCGAACCTGCGACCGTAGCAGTCGCACGGTTCCGGACTGCGCGCCTAGAACCGCGAGACCACCGCGGCCGGCGGGTAGTGCAGAACAGCTGTTCGATCCTGAACGCAAAGCGGTGCCATACATCAGGAGTCCGTGCTTCCTGGTCATGGCACCACTCCATAAGCAACTGTTTGTCGTGTTGTGTTAACGGCAAGCTGCACATGGTACGGCAGTTTCCTAGCCCAACTGCTGCTGGTCTCTGACCAATGGTGCAGGGAGACACAATACTGCTCGGAGTGCATTACTTGTTCAGTGATGGCAGGTACAGATGTGCAGACTTAGTTTTGAGGAAGTTACAGAAATGAGTTATACTAATTTGTAGAATAAAATATTTTTTTTATTACCAAGCATTGAAACTCTGTACAAATCATTTTAAATCAAATTCCCATTAATTTATATTTAAGGAGCTAGAAACGTGTCAAGTTTTATGGGAGGACGCAACATGCTGCTAATAACTGGCTGCGCTCATGTGGACGTTGTGGTGACGGAATGTCATTCAATTAAAGAGTTCGAACGAATAATCATGCAATCATCACTGCCATTCGATATCCACTACTGAATAAAGGCCGCTCTTACACACTCCAAGCGACTGATGGCTCTAGTAGTCGGGTCACTTCAATCCCACAAACAAACCAACCACACGCTCCATGTATTACACTACCCCCCCCCCCCCCTTTTGTCTCTATGTTGCTCGTGCATGTTTGCAAAATTCGATGGCGTACGTACCATTATGTCGTATTGCAGACCCTTTCTTACACCTCAGAATATAATAGAGGACTTCCTTCGTCCACCCATCATCTGCTTTTGTATACTAGCCGGAGGACGATGTTTATAGGCTCAGTGACAATCTGTAGGTAGTCAGTTTTGCGGGATGGGATCAAAAGTAGGGAGAATGGTGCGCAGATAAGAAGCTGATTCTGGAAGCTAGAGATGCAAATTTGTAATATTTTATTCCCAGTTTTGGGGTAATGAGAGAAATGTCTCTGAGCACTATGGGACTTAACATCTGAGGTCATCAGTCCCTGAGACTTAGAACACTTGAACCTAACCAATTTAAGGACATCACATACATCCAGGCCCGAGGCAGGATTCGAACCTGCGACCGTAGCGGTCGCGCGGTTCCAGACTAAAGCGCCTAGAACCGCTCGGCCACCCCGGGTGACTTAATGAGAGACGATCAAGTTATTCTTGTAATGGAGTTTTGTTGCTGCAGGGTTAGATAAGCTACAGATTGTAGGGTTACAGAGGGCGAATATGAAATGGGGTATGCACCTGGGAGCCTGTGCGGCGACGTTTACATGAATATGGAATAAACAGAAAGTGTGACCTGAAGACGGATGTCGGGTCGTTTGGATGGATGGTTATTTTGTAGGATTAGATCTTCTGTGGTAAGTGTAACACTAGAGCAAATACACTTCGTGAAATTATTTGACCAGAACTAGTGCCCGATTAGATGCGGTAACTAAGCAAAGTAAGAGAGAATTACTGAACTTCTATCTGATTACAGCGCGTTCAAAGGAAAGGGAAGAAAATTAGGTCAGGGCTTTAACAAAAGACTGTTCTTTAAACGTCACCTTGGAGTCTGCCATGTCCAAAGCGCTGAAGTGCAGGTCGCGAAGAGTGGGGGCAGAAAATGCGCTCAGCTTCCGACAGGACCCGAAGCGAGAGTAACTTACAGTAAGAGCAATTAAACTGGCGGATTCCTCTCCAGTACTTGCATCGTTAATCGCTTCCAGCAGTCCATGCGAATCCCTAGGGCTTACCAAAGGCAATGAAGCCTTATAATTAAGCGAGGTCTGTGCAGGTATGGCTGCTAGCGAGGTGGCGCAAATCCTTGAGGAACGGAGCGACATTTTAATAATTGTCCGCAGATGGCGTCTTTGAAAGAACCTTCGCTTTCCAGTGGGCCCACTGAAACAGGCAATGAGCGTGGGATTCGGTAATATAATATCCATACCAACACGGCAGAACATACAGGGTGTTTCAAAAATGACCGGTATATTTGAAACGGCAATAAAAACTAAACGAGCAGCGATAGAAATACACCGTTTGTTGCAATATGCTTGGGACAACAGTTCATTTTCAGAGAGACAAACTTTCGAAATTACAGTAGTTACAATTTTCAACAACAGATGGCGCTGCAAGTGATGTGAAAGATAAAGAAGACAACGCAGTCTGTGGGTGCGCCATTCTGTACGTCGTCTTTCTGCTGTAACTGTGTGCTGTTCACAACGTGCAAGTGTGCTGTGGACAACATGGTTTATTCCTTAGAACAGAGGATTTTTCTGGTGTTAGAATTCCACCGCCTAGAACATAGTGTTGTTGCAACAAGACATAGTTTTCAACGGAGGTTTAATGTAACCAAAGGACCGAAAAGCGATACAATAAAGGATCTGTTTGAAAAATTTCAACGGACTGGGAACATGACGGATGAATGTGCTGGAAAGGTAGGGCAACCGCGTACGGCAACCACAGAGGGCAACGCGCAGCTAGTGCAGCAGGTGATCCAACAGCGGCCTCGGGTTTCCGTTCGCCGTGTTGCAGCTGTGGTCCAAATGACGTCAACGTCCACGTATCGTCTCATGCGCCTGAGTTTACACCTCTATCCATACAAAATTCAAACGCGGCAACCCCTCAGCGCCGCTACCATTGCTGCACGAGAGACATTCGCTAACGATATAGTGCACAGGATTGATGACGGCGATATGCATGTGGGCAGCATTTGGTTTACTGACAAAGCTTATTTTTACCTGGACGGCTTCGTCAATAAACAGAACTGGCGCATATGGTGAATTGAAAAGCCCCATGTTGCAGTCCCATCGTCCCTGCATCCTCAAAAAGTACTGGTCTGGGCCGCCATTTCTTCCAAAGGAATCATTGGCCCATTTCTCAGATCCGAAACGATTACTGCATCACGCTATCTGGACATCCTTCGTGAATTTGTGGCGGTACAAACTGCCTTAGACGACACTGCGAACACCTCGTGGTTTATGCAAGATGGTGCCCGGCCACATCGCACGGCCGACGTCTTTAATTTCCCGAATGAATATTTCGATGATCGTGTGATTGCTTTGGGCTATCCGAAACATACAGTAGGCGGCGTGGATTGGCCTCCCTATTCGCCAGGCAAGAACCCCTCTGACTTCTTTCTGTGGGGACACTTGAAAGACCAGGTGTACCGCCAGAATCCAGAAACAATTGAACAGCTGAAGCAGTACATCTCTTCTGCATGTGAAGCCATTCCGCCAGACACGTTGTCAAAGGTTTCGGGTAATTTCATTCAGAGACTACGCCATATTATTGCTACGCATGGTGGATATGTGGAAAATATCGTACTATTGAGTTTCCCAGACCGCAGCGCCATCTGTTGTTGACAATTGTAACTACTGTAATTTCGAAAGTTTGTCTGCCTGAAAATGTACTGTTGTCCCAAGCATATTGCAACAAACGGTGTATTTCTATCGCTGCTCGTTTAGTTTGTATTGCCGTTTCAAATATACCGGTCATTTTTGAAACACCCTGTACGAACGAGTAAAGAAAAGTGAAGTAAAAAGGTTCTGCAACAAGAAGCTAAGAATGATATTTCCGTTTCTTCGCTGCAAAAGTTCGTGAAGCTTTTTAAAGTGCGTCCATCCTTAGGTAATCAGTATGAGATGAAAATGGAGAATATCCGGCCAACCAGACATTAATTTCTGTCTGTCGCCTGAATGGCCGAGTCAGACGGTCAAGCATAGATGATATTGTAGTACTGGGTAGTAGGGGGTTCTTGAAGATTGTTAGGATCGGCAATGATAAGACCACGTGACAGGTAATTATTTTACTGACTGAAAAAATTGAATACAAAGGATACGGTTTAGTGTCGGCTATCTCAGCAGATATTTGTACGGAGAATTGGGTTATGATATGTAAGAAAAAATTTGTGTTACAATTTTTGCATACTATTTAGTAGTTTCAAAGAATGTTTCGGATTAGGCACAGTGAATCTGCGCAGCACTAGACAGTCGAAGATCAAGGCAATACCAGAACATCGAGATTGGTTATGTCAATTTTCCATAAGAATTTGCCAATTTTGAATGTTGTTATAATGGGAAATGCATAAAACGCAACTAACAATTTTGTTCCTTTTTTTAGATTTAATTTTTTTATTCGTTATTTGGTATTGTTATGCTTTAGGTATTCTAGAGGGATATTTTTCAAATACAGTTATTTTCTCGTTGTTCGAAGAAAACTTACATATTTTCAAGATGTGATTTTTATTCAACATACTCATTTTAATATTCATCTTTAAGGCACCGTTCAGTAAAACAGCTATTATAGCCGATCCACATGTCTTACAGCAAATTTTCATTCTACCCAGTATTCATCAGTTTAATACCCAGTCAATGCGAAACAAAGAAATATTTGACACTTAAATGAATGCGAACGTCCAGCATGTTAGAATAATTGTAGGTCAGCAACTTCTGTTAATCAGTGCCACGAAAAACCAGCCAAAGTTGCAAATCTTACGTTTTTTTATTTACTCGGGCCGGGACCCATTTTCAAATCATCGTAACAGATAGTGAAAATGGTATTTCCGAAAATGCGAAAACCATGGTAAAAATACACTCCTGTAAATGGAAAAAAGAACACATTGACACCGATGTGTCAGACTCACCATACTTGCTCCGGACACTGCGAGAGGGCTGTACAAGCAATGATCACACGCACGGCACAGCGGACACACCAGGAACCACGGTGTTGCCCGTCGAATGGCGCTAGCTGCGCAGCATTTGTGCACCGCCGCCGTCAGTGTCAGCCAGTTTGCCGTGGCATACGGAGCTCCATCGCAGTCTTTAACACTGGTAGCATGCCGCGACAGCGTGGACGTGAACCGTATGTGCAGTTGATGGACTTTGAGCGAGGGCGTATAGTGGGCATGCGGGAGGCCGGGTGGACGTACCGCCGAATTGCTCAACACGTGGGGCGTGAGATCTCCACAGTACATCAATGTTGTCGCCAGTGGTCGGCGGAAGGTGCACGTGCCCGTCGACCTGGGACCGGACCGCAGCGAAAAACGGATGCACGCCAAGACCGTAGGATCCTACGCAGTGCCGTAGGGGACCGCACCGCCACTTCCCAGCAAATTAGGGACACTGTTGCTCCTGGGGTATCGGCGAGCACCATTCGCAACCGTCTCCATGAAGCTGGGCTACGGTCCAGCACACCGTTAGGCCGTCTTCCGCTCACGCCCCAACATCGTGCAGCCCGCCTCCAGTGGTGTCGCGACAGGCGTGAATGGAGGGACGAATGGAGACGTGTCGTCTTCAGCGATGAGAGTCGCTTCTGCCTTGGTGCCAATGATGGTCGTATGCGTGTTTGGCGCCGTGCAGGTGAGCGCCACAATCAGGACTGCATACGACCGAGGCACACAGGGCCAACACCCGGCATCATGGTGTGGGGAGCGATCTCCTACACTGGCCGTACACCTCTGGTGATCGTCGAGGGGACACTGAATAGTGCACGGTACATCCAAACCGTCATCGAACCCATCGTTCTAGCATTCCTAGACCGGCAAGGGAACTTGCTGTTCCAACAGGACAATGCACGTCCGCATGTATCCCGTGCCACCCAACGTGCTTTAGAAGGTGTAAGACAACTACCCTGGCCAGCAAGATCTCCGGATCTGTCCCCCATTGAGCATGTTTGGGACTGGATGAAGCGTCGTCTCACGCGGTCTGCACGTCCAGCACGAACGCTGGTCCAACTGAGGCGCCTATGTGGAAATGGCATGGCAAGCCGTTCCACAGGACTACATCCAGCATCTCTACGATCGTCTCCATGGGAGAATAGCAGCCTGCATTGCTGCGAAAGGTGGATATACACTGTACTAGTGCCGACATTGTGCATGCTCTGTTGCCTGTGTCTATGTGCCTGTGGTTCTGTCAGTGTGATCATGTGATGTATCTGACCCCCGGAATGTGTCAATAAAATTTCCCCTTCCTGGGACAATGAATTCACGGTGTTCTTATTTCAATTTCCAGGAGTGTATATACGTGTTATGAAGCTCCAAATGAAAAGTTAAAGCTATCTATACGCGCTGTAACTATTGATTCGCACTTCGTGACACGTATATATTTTTGACATGGTTTTCGCATTTTCGAAAATACGATTTTGACTGTCTGTTACGATGATTTGAAAATGGGTCCCGGCCCGAAACCAGTCATCGAGTAAATAAAAAAGTGTAATTTACAACTCTGACTGGTTTTTCATTATTCTGAGTTAAATGAATGTAAACTATTGAGCAGTAATCAATATGGCTTTCGTACAGACAGAGGCATAAAACTGCTGAAAAATCGGGGACTAAGATAATACTAAATGTATAATAGGTTTTCCTTAAGTTCTTGATGCTGTTACACATTGCTATTCAAAATGGAAGCGTGAAAGTTGCCGGTTGTTAGCAATAACTTAACTTGTCAGTTTCAAGCTGACCTCCTCGGCGCTTTCTGAAACTCAGAACACCCCCCAAGAGTTCAGATATGTAATGTAAACTTTTCGCAGAACTGATAAACCAGAAAGACCCTCGTAAATGAACCACGGTTGCCGGTCTTGCACGAATTTTTGAACGATAGAAGCAGGGATTGCCTCATATTTACATATGAGAAAGGAAAAAAAAGTAAACATGGGAAGGAATGCTTTGATTATATATTAAGCATTTGTGAGTGGGTCGCAGGGAACTCGTAAAACAATACGAAAATTACCATCTCCAAGGATCTCACTAAAATTTAGTATCAGCGGTGGTGCAGGAACCATTTCATTGGACATGGTGGAGGGAAGGAGATGTTAATCAGACATGCAAAGCGGTAATGGTACACAGTTGGCATTGCGTGAGCAATCTTGCGAAAATGTGAGGACAATGACTGTAAAGCCACTTGAGAGTCAGAGAAAAGAAATAATGAAACCATTAGGTACGGAATAAATCACGCAACCCCATAAAAAACCATTAAGAATTAATAGCGCCTACTCGAACCTACATCCTGTCCACTTTCGATCTACGTCGACCACCGGATCTAAACAGTACTTACCAGACGAAGAGTCAGCATCAGAGTGTGAAGGAAGAGTCTGTACCACTGGAAATCTGCTGGCAAAGAGTGAAGGTAGAGTTTCTGTCCATTGAAATCTGATGGCGGAGTCTGAAGGTGGGGTCTATGACCACTGAAATCTGATGGCAGAATATGTGCCAGTCGAGATCTGCAGGCAGTGTCAAAAGACTTCACTTCTCTGATTTTCGTAATGTCCCTGCGAGATAAAAGTACCTAGATTTGCATCAGCGAATCAAGACACGTAACCAGTGGTCACCCGAAGAGATGAGAGCAGATTGGCTCTTTGTATCACCCTAGTAAGAGAAATTTGAAAATAACTGACTGGACTTTCCCACGGAAGAAGAGAAAGTTTCCTGGTATTCAATCGTTATGGCAGCACCCTTTAGCTACATCCCTTTATTCAGAAGACCTGAGATTCAACCGAAAGTTCTCGTCTACAAAACAAGAAGAACGTGCCCTGGTGTAGCAATCGCCAGCCGTGGTGGCAAGCTGTCTTCGCCCCATGTCGCCCTCTCGCGAGACAAGGAAGGCCGTACGCCGGTGGCGATCAAGCTGGGACGACTATCCACCACCAGTTAAAGTCATTATTCTCAACATTTCCTATGCCCAAAAAAATGTTACCTACAAGCTGAAAGATTATTACTTTAGTAAAGATTGTCTGGTTGATTGATTCGGGGGAGGAGACCAAATAGTGAGGCTATCGGTCCTACCGGATTAGGGAAGGGTGGGGAAGGAAGTCGGCCGTGCCCTTTCAAACGAACGGCCCCGGCATTTGCGTGAAGCGATTTAGAGAAAACACGGAAAACCTGAATCAGGATGGTTGGACGCGGGTTCGAACCATCTCCTCTCGAATGCATGTCCAGTGTGCTAACCACTGCGCGACCTCGCTCGGTAAATTGCTCAGTCACTGTCTCCATAGCGAAATACATCTAAATTACTAGTGGAAGACTGGATGCGGAAGGTGGTAGGTACTTGACTTCTGCAATTATTTCTGATACACGTGAGGGTTTTTTTTTTTATCAGAGTGGCCGAAATTAGTATCACATTACTTTCTAGTCCCCCTAATATTATGGTATAAGCGACCCGTTGTCTCCGGCGGCAAGTTATAAAGTAATAAAGTAAGTATGATTAATCAGTTTGTTATCTTTACAACAGTGAAAAAGCCTATAATATGCAACCACCTAAACGTACAACAGTGTCCTAAAAGCCCCAGACGAAACACGTACACTGTCAAGTCGTCGCCGTCGCTCCGAGATCATCTCGGTGTAGGTTGTTGGGCTTCTTCCCGTAACACTCAGTGCAACCATATGCAGCGTGCAAATCAGACAACTCTTCATAAGTCAAACAGTCCAAAATGCAATGTGTATGACAGTTACTGAGCGACGAACGCTGCTGGAAAAACAAATCCGAGAGAGAACAGTGCGGTACCGACTGACTAGCTTGAGTGAATGGAACAAATTTGTTACGAAACTAGACACACAGCGGATACATCCGACATTTGCACTGTTACTCTGTTATTTTGCTACAAGACAGATGCAAGATACACGGTGCAATTTTTTTGTATCGAAATTCCAGAGACTACAGGCCCCTTACGGCAAAACACTCAAAACAGGCCTCTGAACGACCAGCGAAATTTAGCAAGTGGAGTTCGGGTTCACCCGAAGATTTTAGTGAATGATTACGTTTCTAAGATCTGAGAACACGCCGACGGAATATCTTTTAAATTACACGATAAGAAATATTGCAACCAGCCACAAGTTTTCTTGAAATGTTTTTTATTATGCCATTACTAGTTCCAGACTGAGCCCGTCGTCCGATGGTAGCGATGAGATCTCTTACATTTGCGTCCTAAGATATGATAAAATTTTTGTCATGCATAATTTAGAAAAGATTTTACATATGCGTCCTACAATAAACCTGACTGCATACTGAATGATCAACTAGCATTGAAAAACCAAATGTACCTATAAAATTTCATACAAACCCTATAACTTGAAACGATGAAAACAATAATTGATTGATAGAGAAAAAATTCTTCCTTGCCCATTACCAGCATCTTAATAATCTAAATTATTAAATCTAACCGTATAAAATTTCCTGTGGTATGTAGAAGGATCTCTGAAGCAACTCCAGAAGTGTAACATATCCGTATACATAACACGTTCTTTGGGACATCAAGTCAGCAGCCGACGTAAACAAATGCATCCGCCATCTTGTTTGAAGTTCAGTTCATTGATCACTAAGTACTGAAAAAGAAAATCAAACCTTTGTTCTATTATAGGCGAAGGAATTCTTTTCAGGATGTAAGTAAAACGTGTGGGGCATATATAAGTGTAAAATTATCTAATCACGAAAACTTCATTAAAATTTAGGACACAAATGTAAAACCTTATGTAAACTATACATCACAAAAATTTTATTATATTTTAGGAGACAAATGTAAAAGAAGTCGTCGCTATCATCTGACTATGGGCTCAGGTCCGAAGCTAGCAATGGTATAATAAAAACAATTTCAGAAAACTTGTGGATCGTTGCAGTATTTCCCACGGTAAAATTTACGAAAACAGCAGCGGCGTTCTCCAACCAAAACGTCTTTTAAATGAAGACGAGAAATGAGTCCAAATGATACCGTTATAAACAATATGCTAGGCCGGAAAGATTCGCCCTTTAGGAGGACGACTAAGCCACAGTAGGTGTCGAACCAACGCCCACTCAAAGGAAGGCCTCGGCGTTTGTTCATGACGTCACGTCAGTTAAGCACGGCGAACGCCAGGTCTGTTGCAGGCATACTCATAATGGTGGTGTCTCCGTGTCTGACACAGGAAAATGTGAAACTATTGGCGGTAGTTGACCAACACACATTGTTCTGAGAGATTTCTGCAAACAATTAATTATGCAATTCATTACACTTCTTAACAAATAGTGAACTCCTGAACTTAAATTTCCACCTGTTTTAAAGGTTGACATACGAAAGCAACTTCATGGTCCAGCAGCAACAGAATTCGTGCTTCTTTACCTTATTTGTAAATCAGAGGAAGTTACGTTTGTACTGGGTTGCTTTTACAAGAAACTGTAAACATATTGGTGCTCTTCTTTAGGTATCTTGGTTGACTACGGGGTGAGAAGCACTGAATGTTAATGAAATATCTTGCGATTGTACACGTTGGGGGAGGGGGTGGGGGACAGAATAAGAGGCGAAAGACAGATACTTGTTTCATCAAATAATTTTTTTTATCTTATAAAGTTTCTCCTTTCAGTTGCAAGAGGGGAATATTTATCTTTTCTAATGTGCATGTTTAAAAAAGTTTAAGCTCAGCTGTATTTTCGATGTTTGAAGCTATTTCGTTTCCTGTTTAGAATTCCTTTCGTTGAAAACGACTGTAATCTAATGACTGGCAACAGTTGGACATTTACACATGTAAATTAGTTCACATTTCCAGTGACGATGTCAAACGAACATAAATAAATAAATAAAAGAAATGAGTTCATTGTAAGGGGGTTGGGGTAAGTTTCGATATCAAAATGGATCAAGTAAATATATTTTCTTGAATAAAAAGTTTCTTGAATAAAAAGCTTGCAATGGGGCAAAGCATCTTCTCATATGAATCTATGTTTGTTTTGGACAGGATTCAATAATACAGAACCATCATCTTCATTTGTAGCTTTACGACAGTAAGAAAATCTTTCATCTAAATAAAACTGCAGAATCCAAAACAATACCAAACAGTTTGTCCAAAAATAAGAGATTTATAGTGATAAGCACGCCCAGGCGTTTCTGCCTGCAATAGACCTGGCGTTAGCCGTGCCTAGCTGACGTGACTTCACGAACAAGCGCCGAGGCCTTCCTTTGAGTCGGAGTTGGTCTAAGCAGCGCCTGTGAAGATAACCAGTGAGCTGGACTGCCGTGAAGCACTTCCCGCTGCCGGCTGTCGGGGAATCACACAGCGCAGGTGCGACCGCTGACTGCTTTCCCGCGCCTATATATGCGACTTCAGAGACTGGCCTATTGCAGAACGTGGTTCGCTTAGCAGCAGTGGCCACCAGGAATGTCTTTCGCCATGGCTAGGGCTTTCATCGCCACGGCTGTCTTCATCGTGGCTATAGCTGTCGTAACCTCCGGCTGTGACGACTGGCGTGAGTATAATGGTGTTTCATAACGGTATTTTTTCCAGCATTAACGGCACATGGTTTGAGGTCACGACGTGTGTCGTGTACCCGCGGATCTAAATCCGACCGACATCAAATTCGGACATTCCTGTATTGATTGCAAGTGTTCGGGGACGACGCTGGATCGTTTGTTCAGTGGTTCGGAGGTGTTGTTTCAATGGAAACAAAAACTGTAACGTACTGCCAGTACGCTTAGGAAACGGTAATTTGAGCAGTTAGTAAGGATAAGAGCGGAGATCTGTATTTGCAGCTTGGCTGCTAGAACTACTACAGAAACATATCTATAGTGGTACTAATGGTCAGCTGTAACGTAAAGGTAAAAAATAATACAATCATTGCAGTTTTGAATAATTCAGTTTATACTTTCATTTTTTCCGCTTTTATGCTACATTTATTTTTGTTTGACTGCAAAATAGAAAAAAATCTTATCTTCCAGATTCAGTTAAAATCGGAACATATTTGTTGTGATTTCTGATCAACCCACATTTCATTAAAATTTTAAGTATCTTATTCGATTCAGTTATGTAAATGTACTATTTGATTTACATTAATTACAAAAACGAAATGTAAAATGGAGTACAAGTAAAAAGGAAGTACAACCTATGTGGGTTTCAAACCCGTGATACAAGTATCGGTTAGTAGTAGTTGGTAGACTACAGACACTATTAGGGAACAAATCGTATGCACCGTTACATTAGATACGATCTGGGTCTTTTAAAGTTTAAATAAGCACTTCACTTGTCTATATTTGCGGAATAACGAATGTTGAATAATGACACAGGCCAACGAATACTTTTTTGAAAAACGTTTGAGGCTTTGATAACTGATCTTTATGGATTTTTATGAGCTGAATCCATATCTAGCCTTAGTTTTTTTGTATCACCCATAGTTTTTTTGTATCACCCATAGTTTTCGAGCAATATGCTTTTTACTCTATAATATAAAAATCTTATGCTATACAGTAAATGGGGAAATTAATGAAACGCTTTGTTACAACATAAGCATGGTTTGTATTGGTGTGTGTTAACAGAGGTTTCACTTGTCAGCTGTAATTAGTTTGTGTTTTGTTTCTCTTTTTTCTTTGAAGCTTCTTGTGTAGCTTTTTCTACGATGAGTCGCTTGCTGAACTTCTCGGCGAAGTGAGCAACAGTAGTCCTCCATCATGTTGATGTCCCAGCGACCTTGTTAGCATTTTTCCAACAATTTAATGCCCTGGTGAAAATGATCTCCTTGCCCCTAACTAACATCTCCCCTGTCGTCCGGGAAGTGATCAACGGGACTGTTCAAAAAGTGAACTTTCAGGCTCATTAAACATCCTAAAATTTTAAACTTCTCTAACATTGTAGCTATAGTAGAAACATATTCCGGGTCTTTTTCATGTCATAAGAACTGTGTAACAACTTGCTTGAATGATACCCATGCTTCTTTCTCATTTACGGTCAGTGTGGATTCAAAGTTAACATCAAACATCAATTTTCTAATGTCAGGTCTGACAAAGAGGCCTTCTTTTAGTTTAGCTTCTGAAAGATGTGGAAACTTTTGGCAAAGATACTTAAAACGTGGTCCAGCTTTAGGCAAACCCTTTACAGACGGTTTCATTAGGCCTAAATTTATATGTAATATGTAGAGGTGGTAGGAGAACGTTTTCTGGATCTACAAAGTTTTTGAGTAGAATGTTTCATCTCATGAGGTTTTAAAGACTCCCTCACAGGCCAGTACTTTCTGCACCAGTGTTGGTCTCTAGCCCTACTCTCCCTGTCACACAAGAAACATGGAAATTTGGCAAAGCCACCTTGCTGACGAAGGAGCATGCATGTTATTATTAGATCACCACATATCCATCCTTGAGCAGAACAGCTTATTTTTAGCACTATTTCTAGGCTTTCATACCTTTCTTTCATACGTGCAGAATGTCCAATAGGTATAGATGCATACATGTTACCATTGTGTAATAAAAAAGCCTTTAATCTAGTTTTGGATGAATCAATAAACAGCCTACAGTCTTCTTTTTTGTATTCAGTACCAAATTCATTCATCAGACAGGGAATGTCTGAACAGTACATTAAATCACCTTCTTTTTGAAAAAACTTGGAGCAGTGCTGATCTCTCTTTCTATACATGTATATGCCATTAAGTTCTTTTCTTTTAATCTAGACCCAAGAAATTCAACTTTTTCTTTCGTTAAGCCCAGGTCCCTAACCAAATCGTTAAGCTCGATGTGACTAAACAATTTGGGCTCTAGACTTTTTGTATGACAATGGAATTCATCATCAACTGGTTCATCTAAATAACATGGTACATCAGAAAAACCTTGTGTTGGAATAGAATTAAAATCATCTGGTGGTTCAGGAACTGGCAAATCTATACTATGTCCTACTGGTCGGATGGCGGACAAAAGGTTAGGGTAGCTTATTACCTTCTTGTTTTTCGAGTTATGACCAGTAATATCAACAATGAAAAGTAGCCATCATCGGAATGATTTCTTGGCTTCCTCCATATCATACGAACAGCAAATCTAAAGGCTTTTTGCTCCTATTTGGACCATTTTTTCAGATCTTTAACACACACATATCATGCCTTATGCGGCACCAAAGATTTATCTTGATCACTAAATTTAGATCGAAAGTATGACAGATAAAGCTTTTTCACGGAGCCTGTAATGTTTCTTTGGTGTTTTTAATCACAAATTCACCATAAATACAACAAAAACTGTCAGCAGAGTTTTTACTACCATTATGAGACATTGTACTGAGCACATGTACAGGAAGCGGGAAAGTGAGGTTAAGCTGACATTTAAACAAAATACCATCTGTTAACACAAAAATAAAATCGACCTGTTTTTGCCAGCAAATGTTTATCAGCAGTACTACCAACGTCATCTACATACATTACACCTCCTTTTAAAATCATTTCAACTGTATAAAAGCTGCTAAATTCTTTAAAAAATCGCTTAATTTAATAAACTCTACTGAAAAATGTGAAGGAATGGTGGGTGGTACAGTTTTTTAAGTATCATATTTGGATTTCCCACCCTAGGAAACACAAGAGTAAGGTATATTCAGCAAAAAAGTTTTTCCGTCGTTGGTCTGTGTTATACTTGTGTTTGAAAAAACTTCTGAAAACCATTAAACAATTAAATAGTTTGTTAAAACAAAACGCAGGTGCTTCTGAAACACGATAAATAAATGTTGCAACTATCAATTGAAGTAACTTTAAAACTAGTTCCTGTACGTTGTTGTTGTTGTGGTCTTCAGTCCTGAGACTGGTTTGATGCAGCTCTGCATGCTACCCTATCCTGTGCAAGCTGCTTCATCTCCCAGTACTTACTGCAACCTACATCCTTCTTAATCTGCTTAGTGTATTCATCTCTTAGTCTCCCACTACGATTTTTACCCTCCACGGTGCCCTCCAATGCTAAATTTGTGATCCCTTGATGCCTCAGAACATGTCCTACCAACCGGTCCCTTCTTCTTCTCAAGTTACGCCACAAACTTTGCTTCTCGCCAATTCTATTCAATACCTCCTCATTAGTTATGTGATCTACCCATCTAATCTTCAGCATTCTTCTGTAGCACCACATTCGAAAGCTTCTATTCTCTTCTTGTCCAAACTATTTATCGTCCATGTTTCACTTCTATACATGTCTACACTCCATACAAATACTTTCAGAAACGACTTGCTGACACTTAAATCTATACTCGATGTTAACAAATTTCTCTTCTTCACAAACGCTTTCCTTGCCATTGCCAGTCTACATTTTATATCCTCTCTACTTCGACCATCATTAGTTATTTTGCTCCCGAAATAGCAAAACTCCTTTACTACTTTAAGTGTCTCCTTTCTCAGCATTACCCGACTTATTTCGACTACATTCCATTATCCTCGTTTTGCTTTTGTTGATGTTCATCTTATATCCACCTTTCAAGACACTGTCCATTCCGTTCAACTGCTCTTCCAAGTCCTTTGCTGTCTCTGATAGAACTACAATGTCATCGGCGAACCTCAAAGTTTTTTTCTTTTCTTCTCCGTGGATTTTAATACCTACTCCGAATTTTACTTTTGTTTCCTTTACTGCTTGCTCAATATACAGATTGAATAACATCGGGGAGGGGCTACAACCCTGTCTCACTCCCTTCCCAACCACTGCTTCTGTTTCATGCCCCTCGACTCTCATAACTGCCATCTGGTTTCTGTACAAATTGTAAATAGCTTTTCGCTCCCTGTATGTTACCCCTGCCACCTTTAGAATTTGAAAGAGAGTATTCCAGTTAACATTGTCAAAAGCTTTCTCTAAGTCGACAAATGCTGGATACGTAGATTTGCCTTTCCTTAATCTTTCTTCTAAGATAAGTCGTAAGGTCAGTATTGCCTCACGTGTTCCGATATTTCTACGGAATCCAAACCGATCTTCCCCGCGTCCGAAAATATTTCATAAGTTAAGTGAGACAACGTGTGCTTGGGAAACAGCTTGTTGAAGTTCAGGTCTTCGTTTAAGACGTGGAAACGTACTAAATGTGAAAGTCTACGGTGATTCCTCAGCATAGGTTTTATCTGATCATTGTGTGTTTTCGCAATTACGAAAATTAAAGTACCGCTTACCCCAGCAGACTCAGTTTTTATACTTAGTAAATTTCGTTACAATTTTACCAGCAAAAATATCACCGAATGCTAACAGTCAATACATCACTACTCCATTCTTTCCAAAATCTCTCCGATACTGTCCGAAAAACCACAGCACTCGGTTTATAAAAAATATAGTTCTTCATTATCTTGGAGTACGATGTTATGCGTATTGGCCGTACAACAGAAGACTCTCCACTTGATGTACAGTCAGTTGTTGGAGGTCTTGAACTGTTACTGCGGTATACTATCTGATAAAATGTCAGCATCTGTTACTGCGGTATACTATCTGATAAAATGTCAGCATGTGCCCTTACGTAATGTAGGATTGGCCACTAAGATATAAAGAGAGGCGCCTCCACCTATATAAAAGGAAGCGGGGAGTATAGTATTGTCGGTAGAGAAGCGGAAACAGCAGAATTGTCTGTTAGGAGAGCTCAGTGACCTTAAACGTAGACAAGTCATTGGACGTCACCTGAGTAATGAATACATCACTGAGTTTTCAACCTTTCTAAAGCTGCCCAGACCTAAATCAAGATCAGGCATACCTCATGCACTGACGAACAGGACCGTCGAGCAATTACTTGTAACTTCGAAAGTTTTACCAGCAGTGCAGCTGGTGTAATGATTGCGCGTGGGAAGTTAAAGATTCAAAAAAATTGGTCCAAATGGCTCTGAGCACTATGGGACTTAACGTCTGAGGTCATCAGTCCCCTAGAACGTAGAACTAGCTAAACCTAATGAACCTAAGGACATCACACACATCCATGCCCGAGGCAGGATTCGAACCTGCGACCGTAGCAGTAGCGCGGTTCCGGACTGTAGAGCCTAGAACCGCACAGCCACCGCAGCCGGCGAAGTTAAAGAGAACGGGGTACAATGGTCAAGCAACTCGTCATAAGCCAAGAGGTGGAGTTACAGTATTTGGGTTTTTACCGTGGTTAAGGGGTGGTCCACTTATTGTACTTCAGGAAACACCAAATTCTGAAGCACATGAACACATTTTACAGCCGAGTAAACAGTGTCCAGGAGAGGAACAGTTCGGAGACGATGACTGTTTGTTCCAGTACAACAGTTCGGAGACAATGACTCTTTGTTCCAGTATAACGAGGCACCTTTTCATAAAGCAGTGGCTTTGATTCAGTGGTTTGTGGACAACAACATTTCTGAAATGGACTGACACGTTCACAGTGCTGCAGACTTGAACCCAATAGAAATGCTGTGGAACGAGTCACAACGTCAGCTTCGCTCTATGCACAAGCGTCCAACATCACTGGTCTCGGCTCTTGAGGAAGAGTGGATTGCCATTCCTCCACAGACAATCAAAAACCTCACAAAAAGACTTCCCAGCAGAGTTCGAGCTGTCCTAAAGGCGAATGATGAACACACCTCACGCTAATGTCCGTCGATACGTGTCCGCACACTTCTGGCCATAAAGCGTATTTGAAATGTTTATGTTAGGTGAGACACGTTGTATACATTGTGTTCCAAATACTTGAGCTCAAAATTACGCCAACGGTAAACTAAGTATTTCCAAATAAAAATAATGTTTCAGTTGGTAACAGGTCTTGAGTGACCAATGAGTTTGGAGCATTTGTTTATTAACTGATGGCGTTTCTATATCGGTGGGGCTACATAGCAAGAAAACAACACTGAAGACTGCGTTCACAGTAGAGTTTAGCACTGTTAGCAGTTGTTGAACATGGCGTGTTCTCGTTACAGAAACTTGTAGAAACGCACTTAATGTATGGCGCAGCCGAGTTTATTTATAAGGAGGTTGTTTGTGTTTTTAGCCCCGTGTGATAATTCCATGAAATATTTGTCAGGATTCGTAAGCAGTGGGTCCCTGAGGTACTACGCGAACACCGAGAAGTAAGTTTAAACAGTTTATTAACAAAAGACTGATTGTAAAACACGCACGCTACGCGCACCCATCATCACTGTGTCTGACATCCTAACACCGGCTAATTGCGGTCGTATCGAAAGGCCTCATGGTGAGCTAAGAAAGGAGACGTAGTCGCGCCCAAGGTCGCGCTAGTTAGAAGGCGCGCTGCGGACAGCGGCCAGTGGCTGCCTTACTCTCTTGTGGCGCACTACGGCCGGACGCACGTCTCGTTACGTACTGTGCGGCTACGTGCAACCCGTAGACCCTTACATCACTCTCCCCAGAGAAAAAGAGCGACCATAGGTGACTTGGCTCAAAACCTCCTGGGCGTTATGAATCTATTTAACCATTCGTGGCATCAGAAGGCATTGCAACATGTATTTCATTTGCAGACGCAGTAACGTTCGGTACAGAGGAGCGAGATTTCAGCATGATAATTTCATACATGACAAATGCTGTTGACAAAAGACAGATTAATAAAAGCAATAAAAACACAATACTGACAATCAAGTATGCGTTAACATTACTGGATGAATCGAAGGACTTAATTCTATTTGCTGCTTGAATGAAGGTTAACTCATTATTGGAAGAAATTACATTTTCATGGATATCCTTAATTAAGTCATTGTCGTTAGAAAAACTTGATAAGGAATGTTTTCCATGTGTTAATATGTATGAATCATTGTAATAAACAGATAACATTCTCGTTAATGGCAAATTTCCAGTTACATGAAATGTAGGTGGCAATTCGCTAGGTATATCTAATAGTTAACATGATTAGTCACAGTGTGTGGCAGTCAAGATTAATCCACTATTATTCAACTTGAGTGTACAAAGTAGCTCAGCTGTATCATAGTTTTTAGTTGTAAATGTGACATCATGGGTAGAATTAAATGAAAAAATTATACCTTCAGAACTTCCTTTAAGAAATGGGTGATAAAGATGCGTTAAAATTCTAGGGCAATCATCTCTTGGGGGATGATTCATAAACGATTCTTTCTCACAGCTGTACACTCTACTATTTAAGAATACTGCCTATTCAGGGCAAATTAACTTACGACTACGTTTACATATATGCAAATCGTTTTTACTTAGGCACATAAAATATCTTATATCCTTGCTGATCAGTAGATAATCATTTAGTATGTAATTTACATGAATAAATGCCTGTCTCCATTTCACAGGGTAAGTATAAACTTATACATTTCAAATTTATGCTTTGATGTAGCAATAGGTATAGAAACAATAACAGTTAATTAATCTTCAATCATTAATGAGTGTGTGGTGGTTAACTTGCAGTAAGCATATAACCTGTAAGAGTTAACAGGGTAATTCACAGTAAGTGTTGCATCTAGCTTTCGTTCAACTGATAGTAGGATCTGTAAAAATTGTTTTGGATGTAGTAGTACACTGCTCAAACAATCATTTGAACTACTTCTAAGGCTGTTCTTAAGTTAAGGGCATCAATTCTAGCATTTCATTAACTATTAGTAATCCTTAACAAAAAAGTGTTTAAATCTAAGTGTGCACTCACAGCATTTAATCCTTTCAATAGTTCTTGGATATTTGCGTTCGTTTCATTACGAATTACGTGGAAATGTGAGATAAATTGTTTTACAATCTGTTCATTGAAAACTGTGTGGTTTGTAATGGTTCTTTGCATAGTCTTTAATACGATAATTTCACTAAAGAAGTTAGCAGAATTTCTACTGGACTGTTGTTCAAGAGCTAATATTTTGCCTTTAACTTCCAGTACATCTCGACTAGATGAAGTACGAAATACATTAAGAAGGATACTCCCTCCAAAATCAAACCAGGCACGTTTACACCTAATTAAAGTTTTGTGGGGCAAAAAATTTGTTTCTATTTCCTTTGCGTAATTTAAACCCCAACAGTTTGGGTCACCCTTGCTGAGAACAAGAACAAAGCCAGAATGCTTACCAGAGACAAACACTGTTAAAGTGTTGGTTTCCTACTGTTATTTTCAGTTTAGAACTAACATGGGGAGATCCAACGGATTACAAATTTTGCCCATATTTCTTACGATTGTAATACACACTCAGATGTAGAAATTGATGCACAAGTACGATGTGCTGCTGAAGTGTTTTTGATAAATCATGGTTCAAAGTTTTGCGAGCCTATTGGATACCATAAGAGAGGGCCAACCTTTGAGCAGCAGCGTAATCGCAACCGGTTTCTAATTTCCTGGAGCGATTGCAAAATGCTTCTACATTATAGCATGGCCAGGGAGAAATATCATGTCGTGAAGGCTGCATTATTATTCCCTCCCTGCTTCAGTCGACAGCTGCGGTATTCGTACATATATTTAAATACGCGTGTTTTGCATGGAATATTGTTAATGTTAATGAGACGTGTTTTGCGCCTTTATTATTAAAAATCAAATGTGTGTGTCAGTGTATGGCATTCGTAAAACATGCTTGATCCTAGTGCCTTCGTCCTAGGTTTTTCATGCTTTTACGAAAAATGCCATCGCAAATGCTGTCAGCCTACCAATCATGACAAAGAAGCCAAATGATTTCACTGTGATGACATTAATACGTGCATGAATCTATCGACAAATGTTTTATTTCATCATAATCCCTTGTTATACCTCGATTTATATCTCGACATGAATGTACCACTATAATTAACACTATCATTATCGTTCCACTAAGGAGAATCACGAATTGTTGTAGTGTTACAAATGTTTGGTGTGAAGAGTGGTAAAAACATGACGAGACTGGAAAGCAGCCTGGCAAATTTCGAGTCTGCCGCCTTAAGACAACGGAGCAAAGACGTTGCTCCACGGCTAGCGCCCTCGTAGAGTACCCAACAGGCTCGTTGACCTTTTAACTCCGATTCCTCGGAAACTTTGGACAAGCCCATCGTAGTGAATTTCTAGTTTACAGTGTACAACATTCATGCGAAAAAATGAGCAAAATCCGTGACGTGTTCCATGTATGAACCGTTGTAAGAGATGGGTTAATCCCATGGAGAAGTGCTGCTGTCAGTTATTATCCGAGTATTATTTAGAACAGTGGTTGTCAACCTTTCTCAGACCATTACCCTTGTGTGCAATCAGATATTAGCTAGTATCCCCCCCCCCCCCCCAATCTCTCCCTCCCTTCTGCTCACCATATAATCACCACTATTAACTATCAACAGAAGCGCCTAACTAATCTTCCTTTGAACAGTTCCATTATTAAATTATGAAAGATAAATGATAGTTAGTGTCAGCAGTAGTTTCATTAAACCACGAACTAGTGAGTCAATGAGACAGCTAGTACTTTTTATTTCTAACACCGCTCTTTTATAGAAGGATGAAACAATTTTCAGAGCATCGCGATTACTACCAACAACTCCGTCTCGGAAAAGAAAGATAACTGTCGACATCGAGGATAGACACTTGTAATAAAACATGCTTGCTGTGCAGTACTTCCCTCACTAGCGAAACTTGCCTCACCCACACCCAGCACCTCTACTGAAAATCAGCCACGTTAAAATAGGTGAACTACACTTGTGGCTTGAAAATCACTTTGATTGGTCGACTCCTTACTTCTGAATTGGCAAAAAATGGACAACGTCAGACTGAGAGTGCTTTGTGTCTCAAGCTTGCCACTTATAATAATAATAATAATAATAATAATAATAATAATAATAATAATAATACAATGTAGGCCCTACAGCAGTGGAGTAACCATTACGTAGCTACTGAGCTTTCAATTAGTTCGTTTTTTTGGTGCGAAGTAAATAATGAAGCAATTTCTAGTTTATTGGTGGAACTATCGTAACTCAGAAAAAAGCATTATAAAGTGATACTTACGAATATGCGATGTATTGGTGCCCATTTTTCAGACGTAAATATTTCTAGTATTTAAAAATGTATTTTTGATGATTTATGGGATCAGTGCTACAGCCGCACAAACTGCGATAACAGAAATGGTCTTTAAAGATAATTTACGTTCGTAACCGAAACTCAGTTGAACACGGTGGTTTTTATTCCCCAGAAATTTTCGTTATATCCCTCAGGGGTAATTACCCTCAAATTGGGAACAACTGATCTAGAACGAAGAGAAAAGAATGTCTATCAATCGAAACTTGCACCCAATTAGTACTCGAGAGGCTGAAGTCTTTGAGGCGGCCAACTTCTTGTGTCTTACTGAAAGCGGATCAGTTTATGGGCGCACAGACAAAGCGGGATGTTGTGGTCGCCAGTCGGTGATAAGATGGAGCAGCAGGTAGTTGCATCAGGCGCGCGCGGCCAGGGGAACCACGGCAGGGCCTTTCGACACACGTGTTTACAAACAGCTCCAGGTAGCGATACCGCGTCGAGCGGATAGGGGACAGACAGGACGCAGAACTCAGCGCTACGTCGGGAGCGCTAACGTTTGAAAAAATATCCAAACTAGAGTTGTAAAACTACCGTAGACTACTGTAATTAAGGGTAAACAGCGGTAGTTTTCCTAGTAGCTTTGGTAAGTTAAGATCGTAACTGCGTTACCTGTACATTGTGTTGCATGCCTATCGGGCGTTAACTCATTTCGATCTCTTTGTTTACGTATACGATCAGTGTCTTACTAGATTCTCCTAGATACTGGAAGCAGTGACTGTCTAGAAACTGTGTGTGTAGGTATACAGTGTAAAGGGCCGCATAACCTAAGGTTCAAAATGGTTCAAATGGCTCTGAGCACTAAGGGACTTAACTTCTGAGGTCATCAGTCCCCTAGAACTTAGAACTACTTAAACCTAACTAATCCAAGGACAGCACGCACACCCACGCCCGAGGCAGGATTCGAACCTGCGACCGCATCGGTCGCGCCGTTCCAGACCGCAGCGCCTAGAACCGCTGGGCCACAAAGGCCGGCCGCATAACCTAAGGAACTTTTTTGGTCTACATAGTTATCCTCCTGTCTGTTACTTAAAAATAATCATAAATTATAGCAAAATTAAAAGTTATTATTTAATACAGGCTTCATTCGAAAACTGTTGATATGTACCGCGAAACAGAGGAAAGTTTTTGTAAAAATTTAAAAAAATTACAGATTTCTCATATACTGCTAGAAAATGTCATTTCCTCATAATGGTAAATTTAAAAAAAAATCGAAAACAAAAAATATCAAACATCGCTTAATTACTTTATGGAGGTTATATAAAAGAAGTTTCTGTTATTGCTAAACAGCTTTCGCATTTATCAATTGTAGCAGGAAACTCTTGCCTTTGATAATGACGAAAATGTTCTTCTGACTACAAAACAACAATTACGTAGGCTTTTTTGTCTTTGTACATGTAAACTATACTTGTATACATAAAAGTGCATACGTTACACGAGCAGATAATATTTTCTACTTATAAAATGCAATTAATATATTGTAAGGATACTAAATACACAATGGACTAACGAACAACGATGTGCGGTTCCAATTAAGTGCAAATCAATTAAACAAACAGAAACCAGTTACTTTCTCATACATTCATTTATCTTTCTTTCGCTAACAATGCTACCGACACTACGAGTTACCCTATCATTTACTACGTCATTCATGTACTGCACCGCCGCGCGGAGTAGCAGCGTGGTATATGGGACCTTGCCACGGTTCGCGGATTCCCCCCGACGGAGTTTTGAGTCCTCCCTCGGGCATGGGTGTGTGTACTGTCCTCAGTGTAAGTTAGTTTTAGTTAGATTAAGTAGTGTGTAAGCCTGGGGACCAATGATCTCAGCAGTTTATTCCCATAGGAACTTACCACCAACATGTACTGCACCACATCTGCAGTACCGTACTTCTGGTGGAGCGCAGTTGTAATCCAAGCAGTATGAACTACGCGAATCCTAATTCAGAGGACTTTAAGAACGGAACACCAAATTGGAACCATATCGCTATCTGGGATGCTAAATAAATTCAGTTTATCGCCCTGACATTCTGTTCATAGATCACCGTGGTACAATGTAAGCATTCCAGATCTTTTTGCTTTCACTCCAACTTTTTCTTTTTTCTAAACTGGCAATTTGTCGTTACTCAGAGTACGCGGCGATTGGCGTTAAAACGTGATCAGAATTTACGACAAGCAATCGAATCTATTATTCATGCTCGTATATCGATGGTGCACGCTTTTATATGTAGTTACATTTAAAAGGCGCGAATAGTTCCACACCTTCAGTATAATAAGTCGTGGTCGCAAAATACTAACATGGACTGTTTACAGAAGAATGGAAAAGTTGGTAGAAACCGCCCTCGGGGAAGGTCAGTTTGGGTCTCGAAGAAATGTGGTTCAAATGGCTCTGAGCGTTATGGGACTTAACATCTGTGGTCATCAGTCCCCTAGACCTTAGAACTACTTAAACCTAACTAACCTAAGGACATCAAACACATCCATGCTCGAGGCAGAATTCGAACCTGCGACCGTACCGGTCACGCGTTCCAGACTGAAGCGCCTAGAACCGCACTGCCACACCAGCCAGCTTGTAGGAAAGTGCGAGGCGATACTGACACTACAGTGTTTCTAGACTGAAGAAAGGGAAACATACATTTTATAGCAATTGCATATTTAGTGAAAGTTTTGAGTGTGTTGTGGGGACTACCAGAAATTTGGAAGGGAATTAATCTTCAGGGAGAACATATAAAACATTGAGGTTTGCCGACGACGTTGTAATTCTCTCAGGGACGGAAAATGATTTAAAGGAGCAGATGAATAGTACGGTTACTGTCTTGAAAAGTGTTTATGGAAGTGAACATCAACAAGGGTAATGGAACGTACTGGAGGCGAATTAAATCAGACGATACTGAGGGAATTAGAATAGGAAATGAGACATTAAAAGCAGTTAATGAATTTAGCTATTTTGGAAACATAATAAAAGTTAAAGGCTAAAGTTCAGAGCATATAAAATTCAGAACGGCAATAGCAAGTAAAACATTTCTCTAAATAAAAACTTTTTTAACATCTAATATAAATTTGTCTTTAGTGTAATCTCGTGCGGAACTGAAACGTACTAGATTAGAAGTCCAGACAAGAGTAGAATAGAAATTCTTGAAATTAGGTGCTACAGAAGAATGCTGTCTATTAGACTGGTAGGTCGAATAACTAATGAGGAGGTACTGAATTCGAAATGGGGAAAAAGCGTGGGGAGTAAAAATTGTAGTGTGTGCTAGGCATGAATACAGTAAGCAGGTTCAAACGCGTGAAGGTTGCAGTAATTAAAAGGAACCTGCCTGTCCTTGTCCCACTAATTTTTTCGTTGTTCTTATTGGCAGTCATGAAATTAATTCCCATATCGTAACGGCAAATATATTGCCGTACGAGTATAAGTACTACATCTTAAGTCTGACTACAACTACTACCAGAAACGAATTTCTACGCTTGCTTGTATTGCAAGACGATGCCCACTTAACCTATTGTTCAGATTAACGGAACATTTTATTAGCTGGTAAAGCTGCCTAAAGAGTGTCACACATAAACACTGACGTGACCTTCTAATATCATGTCGGAGGTCTTTATGCGCGGCGTAGGTCAGCAACTCGAAACGGAACGAACTCAAGAAGTCGTTGGAAGTCCCCTGCAGAAATACTGAACCGTGCTAGTTCTATGGCCATCTATAATTGCAGGATTTTCTGCACGAACTGACCTCTCGATTACATCCCGTAAATGTTCGATGGGATTCATGTCGGGCGATCTGGGTGGCTAAATCACTTCTTCCAATTGTCCAGAATGTTCTTCTGACGCCGGCCGTTGTGGCCGAGCGGTTCTAGGCGCTTCAGTCTGGAACCGCGCGACCGCTACGGTCGCAGGTTCGAATCCTGCCTCGGGCATGGATGTGCGTGACGTCCTTAGGTTAGTTAGGTTTAAGTAGTTCTACGTTATAGGGGGCTGATGACCTCCGATGTTAAGTCCCATAGTTCTCAGAGCCATTTGAACCATTTTGTTCTTCAGACCAACCGCGAATAAGTGGGGCCCGGTGACATGAGGCATTGTCATTCATAAAAATTCTATATTTGTTTGCGAACAAGAAGTCCATGAATGGCTACAAATGGTCTCAAAGTAGCCGAACACAACCATTTCCAGTTAATAATCGGTTTCATTTCATGTAAACACAGCCCACACCCTCATGCAACCACCACCAGCCAGCACAGTGCCTTGACAACTTGAGTGCATGGCCTCGTGTGGTTTGCGCCACACTGCAACCTCAATATCAGCTCTTATCAACTGAAATCGGGGTTCAACTGACCAGGCCATAGTTTTCCAGTCATTTAGGGTCCCACCGGCTTTGTCACGAGCCCAGCAGAGGTGTCGTCGTGCTGCTAGCAAAGGCACCCGCGTCGGTCACTGCTGCCATAGCCCATTAACGCCTTCTTTCGCTGCACTGTCCTAATGGATACGTTCGCCGTACGTCTCACATTGATTTCTGCGGTCAGATCACTCAGTGCTCCTTGTCTATTAGCACTGAAAACTCTACGGAAACGCCGCTGCTCTCGGTCGTGAAGTGAAGGCCGTCGGCCACTGCGTTGTCCGTTGTGAGATGTAATGCCTGAAATCTAGAATCTCGGCACTATCTTTGACACTGTGGATCTCGCAACATTGAATTTCCTAACAGTTTCCAATTTGGAATGTCGCAGCGTCTATAATTCGTTCAACATAAGAATAAACCTGAGGTAAAGAAACACAAACGCGATGATTGTCGGAAGCCGTAGCACACGTGTTGTTACGCTCTTTGAAATAGGTCCTATTTGTGTAGTAGATATCTTATTACTAAGTTACGTTAAGTGAAACTTTAAGATATTCAAATGTATTAACAGCCATCACTGTTTTTCTTAATCACGCTTTAGTTACGTAGTTTTTATTTCAAAAATCGTGTACAGTCACAGCCTCTGCAGTGTTGTGCTCTGATTGTCGCGCTGTTAATGCGCAGTATGAAAATGGCTGGGCTCTTTTCTGTTCCGTAGTGAAACACACACTTGGAATATGTTATAAAGTGCCGATAAGCAGGCTGTTATTAATGTTTTTCAGAAAATTATGGAGATAACCGGCTTTGAAGTTTTCCCTCAAGACTCTCTTACGTTACATACAGCTTATGCAGAAAAATTACCCTGTGGTTTAAGTCAGGAATTTTTATCATTCTTGTATTTAATTACAATAGTACGTTAGCTAAAAACGATAAGTGTTGAGGTTTTCGTCTAGTCGCCTAAGGAGCTACGTAACATAGTTTGCAACGATTCCAACATCGAACGTTTAGTGCAGTCAGTAGCATACGTTTCGAAGATCGAACTTTTAGTGCAGTCGGTAGCGTACTGGTTCTGATCAACATGCGATTGTTCGCGCTTACGTGCGAATCACGCCAGTTGATTTTTTTTTCTCGTTCAGTTTCAAATACCTAGAGCTCGCAACTATAAAACTCATCATCATTTTTTTATGCATACTGCACGTCTTCTGGTTTCTAATTACATACTGGACGCGAAATTCCTGTTTCCATTTCAAATACAAATTCTTAATTATCGATGTTTTATGAAAGACTGTTCATAAAAGTTGATAAAATTAAGAAAACATAACAATTTAATCTTTAAGGGAAAAACGAAAACTAAACCCTTTTTATTTGGACTATGTCCATCGTTTTATACCCCAGAGGTAGGTAAGTATTGTAGAAACGTGAAAAACATTTTCACAGCATCGAGTACATCATACAAATGCTGTATTTTTACATTTGCTACTGTACCATTACAATATGAACCCAACAGAACTGATCTGCAGCCAAGCTGCGGGATTTGGCCCAAGAAGTAACGAGACGTAAGCTGCCAGACGTACTGGAACTAACGAGGCAGATTTTTCGCACGTCACTGCCGAGCGCTGGCAGCATATAGAACGGCTCGTCGTAAAAGAAGAAAAAATGCTGCGCCTGGTTGGCTTCGTAGATTCTGTTGTTGATAGACTCGTTATCAGCGTAGCAGGTGACACTTCCAGAACTGAAATGTATTTCTCAGATTCGGAGATTACCAGGCGACTGACTGTAAGTAATACCTTCAGTGGCTTCAATATTTAACTATACGGTGAAATCCTTCAATACTCTCTTACGTTACACACAGCTTATGCAGAAAAATTACCCTGTGGTTTAAGTCAGGAATTTTCATCATTCTTGTATTCAATTACAATAGTACGTTAGCTAAAAACGATAAGTGTTGCGGTTTTCGTCTAGTCGTCTACGGAGCGTATTGTGGGAGATTTGCACTGTATAATGTCATTGTGCTTAAAAGTTAATTGACATTCGACGCTGTATTGCTCCCCTGCTCGTCTCTTCATGTGTGAACTGCAGCTGGCCACGCCTTTGCAGGCTAGCTGTAGCAGCTGACCGGCCAGTGCTGTCCAAGTTAAAGCCGCTGGTAAAGCTGTTGTCCCGTATTATCGCTAACTCGATGTGCGCGTAACGCACAGCACAAAACGTACCCTTGTTATCGTACTCAACGGTACTCGCGACAGCTTGGCTCCAGTCCCACGTGAAACGGAAATCCAATGAGGTTCCAGCCAACGCGGAAGAATACATAGTGGAATATTTACATCACGTTTATTCTTATGATGAACGGTTTATAGTGCCAACTACCATTCCTCGTTCAAAGTCCGTTAGTTTCCGTAGTGCGAGCATAACGCTTCGGAAACGTTTTCAAATGAATCACCTGAGTTTAAATGACAGCTCCACCAATGCACTGGCGCTTTATGTCTTTTGTGCCCGATACCACCGCCATCTGTGTATGTGCACATCGCTATCCCATGACTTTTACCGAGCGAGGTGGCGCAGTGGTTAGCACACTGGACTCGCATTCGGGAGGACGACGGTACAATCCCGCGTCCGAGCATCCTGATTTAGGTTTTCCGTGATTTCCCTAGATTACTTCAGGAAAATGCCGGGATGGTTCCTTCGAAAGGGCACGGCCGATTTCCTCCCCCATCCTTCCCTAATCCGAGCTTGTGCTCCGTCTCTAATGACCTCGTTGTCGACGGGACGTTAAACACTAATCTCCTCCTCCTCCTCCCATGACTTTTGTCACGTCAGTGTAACTTAACTAGCAGCGACAATGGATAACCTTTGCTACAATGTGTAACCTCGTAATAGCCACACGTGTTATGTGGGGAAATGCTGACGGTACTGGTTCAGTAACGGCACAACTTCCGCTTTGTTTCTTCGGACAAAAAGCAGCAGCGCTTAACAGCTCACCATGGTGTGGATATTTTGGTTACGTGGAAATGCATTGTGCCTACTAGAGGTGTAGGGAGACACTGACACGCTATGTTTACGTGAAACGTAACTTCCGGACGGCAAAAATCGAATTTCGGAAACAATTTTCGTTGTTGTGTTTATATGTTAAAGTCTGAAGCGGTTTTGCTAGAGCGATTTACCGAACGTCAATTTTTTTGACAAATGTGCTGATGTAAATCACGTGCTCCACTTTCTGATTTATTGAACATTGGAGATAGACAACTTTGTGCTGGATCTGATATGCCAGTTTCGCTTTCATTGCACAAAGAGTCACTCCGTTCACATTGAGCCAAAAAATTTTAAAGGCAAGACGTCATCCAAACGGTTGGACTTCTACATGGAGAAGGTCAGTTAATGGTACAGAAAAGAAGCCGTACAAAAATTTAAGAAAGTGTCTAGTTGTGTATTACACCCACATGAACGGCCTAAACGTAACATATTTAAGACTTCAGTCACACGTCACACACAACACACACACACACACACACACACACACACACATAGAGAGAGATAGAGAGAGATAGAGAGAGAGAGAGAGAGAGAGAGAGAGAGAGAGAGAGAGACAGAGAGAGAGAAATATCTAAATGTAGTTGCAGTTAAAGAATATTTACTGTTACTCGTTCTAAAGGTAAGAAAAACTTTCCCTAAAATATAATTAACAGATGTTTCTTACGTTTTAATATCACTGGGAATGTGTGTTTCGATTGATGTACGACGTCCGTACGTTATGTATACGCCTGAACGCGAATCCCGCAAAAACATTAAGTGAGAAAATAATCAGTTTATAGTCCATTAATTCATATTCAGTACCTATGAGGGTATTCTAGGGCTTAGTGGTGGAAGAATGCTCAAAATAAAGATCATCATCCCATCGCATCTCTACGACAAAAACAAGTATCTGAAAAATCACATACGAGTAGCCGACAAAACAGGCCTTCGTAAGTATGGTATCAATTTTGGAGTAGAAAGCTCCCAAATTCCTTACCCATGTTTACGTTTCAAGCTCCATTTGTCAACCAAGATACAGTAGATCTGCATTGCCTGCCTACTCTGAGAAGCCTTTCACCTAACGGAAATTTTTTGGTTTAAAACGGCTACTTACCGGGTAATAATTTCCGTCCACACGCACATTTGTCCATTTGCAGCCGGGTCTATTCACATCATTCAAGTAGGCGACAGCGGAACAAAACTGTTGGTTTGAGCTCTATTGACAGCTACATGGTAATCAGACACCATACACATTTCGCAAAGTTGAAAGACATCTGACCAATGCCAACGATAATTATGCTATCTGCAAAGAATAATTATCTCTGAAGTGAACGAATTTCTGTGAACTGGAAGAGCTTATCAATATGTTTTAATACTTGAAGTAGCATACATGAAACACTGTAAGCCATTTATAGTGAATTAACTGCGCCTGTGATCGTTTTGTTTTATATACTGTTTCCAGGACTTAGCTGAAAACTGTCTCACAACGCAACCTGCATCAAGACTGTATAATCTACACAGTCGTTACATCTTGAGTAACTGCTTAAGTTCTCTTCACGGGCTACCATGTCTCTCTAAGCTACGTCGGTTGCTAAGAATTTAAAACATTTATTCATACCGTACGCTCATGGTTGTTCACTTATTTTTGTGTTACATTTAACTCAATATTCACCAAAAGATGCTCATCTTCAAATAGTAAAAAAAAAAAAATATTTTCTATACAAAGAAAAATAATTATGTGCCGAGAAGTATTCATACAGTCTACATTATCAGATTTTCCTCTGCATATAATATTTCGTATGGAGCCCGTTTGAGAGCAACAGAAAGCTCCGATTAGAATTCGACCGAACAATCACAAGTAAAACTAGAGATTTCGGTTAAAATATAATGCATTTGGTTCTGATGAGTGCCAGAGGGTTTTGCAGCTGCAGAGCCATCTGGGGGATGCTGAACTAGTCGTTGGGGAAGTGATTTTAAATGCAGTCTGTTCTATAAATACTTTAGGAAATATGATTTGAAAAAGTGTACGGAAACTTGTAGATGAGAAACAGATTTTATTCCAGTAACATGAAGGCTGTAAACATAACGCACGTAAAAACAAGGAATCGTTGCCTTACAATGAATCTCTCTTCAGTCACCAAAAACCAATACAGCAGATAATTTGTGGTCTCACTAGAGAACAAAATCGATACATCAACAGGCTCGTTGTCAAATGAGTTACTTAAACTGTTGGGACAACTGGAGATATACGTACACAAAATCGAAAAATCCGGTATCTAATGTACACTACTGGCCATTAAAATTGGTGCACCAAGAAGAAATGCAGATGATAAACGAGTATTCATTGGACAAATATATTATATTGGACTGACATGTGGTTACATTTCCACGCAGTTTGGGTGCATAGATCCTGAGAAATCAGTACCCAGAACAACCACCTCTGGCCGTACTAGCGGCCTTGGTACGCCTGGGCATTGAGTCAAACAGAGCTTGAATGGCGTGTACAGGTACAGCTGCCCATGCAGCTTCAACACGATACTACAGTTTATCAAGAGTAGTGACTGGCGTATTGTGACGAGCCAGTTGCTCGGCCACCATTGACCAGACGTTTTCAGTTGGTGAGAGATCTGGAGAATGTGCTGGCCAGGACAGCAGTCGAACATTTTCTGTATACAGAAAGGCCCGTACAGGACCTGCAACATGCTGTCGTGCATTATCCTTCTGAAATGTAGGATTTCGCAGGGATCCAATGAAGGGTAGCGCCACGGATCGTAAAACATCTGAAATGTAATGTCCACTGTTCAAAGTGCCGACAATGAGATCAAGATGTGACCGAGACGTGTAACATTGGCACCCCATGCCATGACGCTGGGTGATACGCCAGTTGGCAATGACGAATACACGCTTCCAATGTGGGTTCACCACGATGCCGCCAAACACGGATGCGACCATCATGATGCTGTAAACAGAACCTGAATTCATCCGAAAAACTGACGTTTTGCCATTTGTGCATCCAGGTTCGTCGTTGAGTACCCCATCGCAGGCGCTCCTGTCTGTGATGCAGCGTCAAGGGTAACCGCAGCCCTGGTCTCCGAGCTGATAGTTCAAGCTGCTGCAAATATCGCCGAACGGTTCGTACAGATGGTTGTTGTCTTGCAAACGTCCCCATCTGTTGACTCAGGGATTTAGACGTGGCTGCACGATCCGTTACAGCCATGCGGATAACATGCCTCTCATCTCGATTGCTAGTGATACGAGGCCGTTGGGATCCAGCACGGCGTTCCGTATTACCCTCCAGAACCCACCGATTCCATATTCTGCTAACAGTCATTGGATCTCGACCAACGCGAGCAGAAATGTTGCGATATGATAAACCGCAATCGCGATAGGCTACAATCCGACCTTTATCAAAGTCGGAAACGTGATGGTACGCAATTCTCCTCCTTACACGAGGCATCACAACAACGTTTCGCCAGACAACGCCGGTCATCTGCTGTTTGTGTTTGAGAAATCGATTGGAAACGTGCCTCATTTCAGCACGTTGTAGGTGTCGCCACCGGAGCCAACCTTGTGTGAATGCTCGGAAAAGCTAATCATTTGCATATCACAGCATCTTCTTCCTGTCGGTTAAATTTCGCGTCTGTAGCACGTTATCTTCGTGGTGTAGCAATTTTAGTGGTCAGTAGTGTAAAAAGAACAAACAGATTTCGAAGGCCATAGTTATTTCAGTAATTTTAAAGACCTATTCTGAAGTTATTTCCTGCATATGTCAATTGTTTAATAATTATATCTTTAGCACTACGAATAAATTCATCTTTGACAACACCTCATACAAAAACATCTGTGAAGTGTTTACGTGTTTACAAACATGCGTTTGCAAATGTGCCTCTTGAATGAAGTGACACGTACGAAAACGATGGAGAAAAGTATGTTTGCTGGCGCTAAAACGTTAAAAACGCTTTTCTTATATTATGTGGTAAGTTTAAGCTGTTCATCTTCCTCACTATTTCGCACATATTTTCCGCATTTGAATTACAAAATTCGTTACCTAACATCAAACTTTTTAGTGACAGTAATATGCATTTCACCTCATTCAAGAGAAAAATTAAGAAATGTATTAAGACAAATTACTCCTCGTGATGGACCCACAGGGTCCGAAATGCATCGTTTACTTAATAAAACACGAAAAGTTGTGACTGAAGGCGTTTCTTAATTCATACCTCCAGTGTGTTAAAATGATTGATTCTATGCCTTCAAGTACAACAGAAGTAAAAAGACTCCGTACGAAATACTAGAGCTTAACAATGCAGAGTGTGTGAATGTAATTATCTTCCATTCGTAATAATTGTTTCTCTTTAACACGGTGGCGACAGCAAGTGTATCAGGTCACTCCCTAAACTATGCCAAATCCGCAGTAACCATGCCGAACCTGCGCCGATGCTGGACAAAAACACGTGAAAAAAACTCTTGTTTCTCCTTAGTCATTAAATTTTCTGTAGAATAAGTTTAACTTTTTTGGCCACTTGAATACGACATTCCTATGGCATTTGAAAGAAATAATAAGAATTCTCTATTAAACGTTACACAAATAAAAAAGTTAAAAGTATAGACGTCAGAATACCGTATTCTGGTCAACGCATTTATACATACACTCTCATTTACAAAATTCAAAATGACACAGGTAGCGTTCAAAGCCTTAGCATGTAGCCAAGTCGTTCTGCTATATTTTCATTCACTCTTCCCTCTGTCGCTGTCGGCCCCCGGTAGCTGAGTGGAGCCGACACGGTAGCTCAGCGTGTTCGGTCAGTGGGTTAGCTGCCCCCTGTCATAATAAAACTGAGTTAATCGATCAACAACGAACTTATACCGATGTCTTACACGTCCACCCCGAACAGATGCAACGAACAAAAGCGAATAAAATAAGATTAAAAAAAAGTGGTTAGCGCGACAGAATGTCAGTCCTCAGGGCCTGGGTTCGATTCCAGGTTGGGTCGGAGATTTTCTCCGCTCAGGGACTGGGTGTTGTGTTGTCCTAATCATCATCGTTTCAGCCGAAGTGGCGTCAGATCGGAAGACTTGCACCAGGCGAACGGTCTACCCGGCGGGAGGCCCAAGTCACACGACATTTTTTTGTCTTGTTTTATGTCACAACTTCAGTGAGAGAAAGAGACAGGTACTCAACCTCTCTGCAGAACATATCTTTTATTTTTACCTAGGTTTTGTTATATTTTTCAAATTAATAACCCGAAACGATGTTACACTTCTGATATTCTCACGCAAAACTATGATCAAAGAGCGCAGTTGTTATAATATTACTAACAGTCCACATTTGTAATATTTGTTTTGATAGAAATTACATACTGTACGTTTTTTAATCGTCATGGAAGAATACATTCTTATTTTTTTGAAACAAATGTTTACTCTTGCAATCGTTTCTGTGGAAATAATTAAGTTCTTTACTTTCATAAAAAAAAGAACAACAGATAACCTTGTTATAGGCGTTCGAGTAGCCCTAACAATATGTAAAATTGCCTCAAATTTTGTGAATCTCTTTCTCTTACAATTACGTTAAACGTTTTCCACATACACGACGAGCCAGCATTACCACATTATTACAAATTTTTCAGTTTCAGTTGGGCACCTCCTTCCTCTATTACGGTGCAATTACCTAAATAGACCATACATTATGAACTAAATCCCACTTCCTTTTCTCTTTATAATTAATTGCTCTCCGTTTCCACTCTGCTTTTAAAAACGTAATATCCCTAATTTCTGTTACTCGCTAGTTTTCCGTCTGGTGTACACACAACTTACCTTCAGACTAACGAAGCACGGATGCATGGCAGACGGCCGCACACTACAGCTTAGTTAAGCGTAAGAATTTTTATATGTCGACATAGGTTCACATTATTATATACAACTGAGATACTACGCTCGCAGAAGCCATCGGTACGCCTTCAAGCAGTTCGGAAGCATCTGTCACAGCGTACTGCTAAAGATGGTGTAGGATCGAAATACCTCATTACATCGGGGTATTAGTACAAGGATGGAGAAAGTAAATTGTCTCTCGTCTTGTTTGTGAAGCCATCTTGTCTTCCGCCTGAATGGATTTAGGGAAACAAGAGAAAATTCAAATCACGTTGACTGGATGTAACTTTGAACCATGTTTTGGCCAAACAGTTTACAGAAGAACATTGTGCTGCTTCTGGCTATAAACGAATTCCTCGTGCAGGCCTTGAGGCCCCAAGGGTCGTCGACCTCCTTGTCATTCCTTGCCATGCGGCATCGTGCAGATATAAGGGGTCAGCACACCACTCTCCCGGCAGCGTTGCCGACTTATCAGACCTTCGAGCCGCTATATCTAAGTAGCACCTTAGTTGACATCAGGAGGCCGAAAGCACCCCGTGCCAGTCTTCTCTTCGCAGTACCGGGGATCGAACTCGGGTCCTTCGCACGGTAGACATCTACGCTGACCAATTAGATGCAGTGGCGGACGCTTCTAGCTATAGATACACCAAAACATCCATTTATGTTATCTAGTAATACTACAGAATGCAAGCCTAAATGTCTGCTCCCTGATCTCTTGATGATTTCGCTGTCACTCTTCCCTAACTCTACTTTAGCCAATCCCCTCCCCACCTCAGATTTCTCTCGCCACCCCACCATCTCCTCTTCCACATATGAGGGAGAACCAGCCTTAAACTTTGTTGAAACTCTATCGGGTGCTGAAGATGACAAGTAGGAAACTCGTTGTAATGTTTTTCAAGACGACATGCGAAGTTTCCACGAATTGCAATGACTTACTGTTTCATCGGTTGTTGGTAGAATATTTTATACGTTATGAATGAAAACACACACGACGCTGGTGTAATATTCTTCAGTATTCATTATTTTCACAAATCGGTTTTCGGCTGTTATGCCATAATCAGGAACCAAGATAGATATGTGGTTCTGAAATTTTGTAAGATCAAAGATTTTAAATTGTGCACTATAGAGTACCTCGATTTCCAAAGTTTAATGTTTGGTTTAGGACTAAAACGAGACGAATTGTTTCAGTAAAAATATTATGCAAAGTCATTGAACTTAGACAAAGTATTTGAAACATTAAATAACGAACTATATAACAAATTACAATAATTGTTGTGAGAAGAAAATAAATTGAACGATGTACTTTGGTGACATGTTGCAAAGATTGGCTGAACAAATAACCATATCTTTAACATTAGAAAAAGGTAAGATATACATGTCAGCTAAGTGAAGTAACTGCGATTATGCAAAGTAAAAAAAAAAAAAAAAAAAAAAAAAAAAACCGGGACAAATGAAACCACAGTAAATGGTTAAATGGGATATGTGAGTAGGAGGTGTAATTTACAACATGGTCTGGATAGGATAAGGAACAGTATCTACAGTTAGAAGTGGGCAGTGAGGAAACATTCAGCACTAGACTTGGGAAAATTGACATATTCGTCTCTGAACCAGTTGAAGGCAGAACAGTCGAAAACCGATTTGTAAAATTAATAAATGTTATAGTGTCTTGTTTGTTTTCATTCATTTTGCTTTCAGAAATTTTTTTGAGTAGTTTGATGTAAGGGTAGAACTGAACACCGCGGAATGGTATTTTGTTATAAAATAGTAGAATCATTAAGATTCTAATTGTCTCCAGTGGCTTTTTACAGAGCATAACGTTATTACGATTTACTCGGCGTGATACACCAGTTACCTTTGTTTCTGTGAAAAAGTCTTCACAACAGCGAAAAGGCCTTTAATATGCAATCATTATAACACGGAATGATCCAGTTTGTCGTAGGCGCCCAAGTACGGATGTGAATGTGCTGTAATGTGGTTGTCGTCACTGATGAACAGCTCAGTACAGCTTCGTCGTGGCGCTTTCCCATCGCATCAGCGAACCTACACGTGAGGTGTACGTCGGCCAACTGTACACGAGTTGAGCTGCCCATGCCAAACATTCAGAACAGGACGTGAGGGAAGTAGTTTTTCAAATAACAAATATACTGAGTGAACGGAACAAGTTGTTTTCGAAGAAGACACTCCACGCATACCGTTCGCTTTTGCACTTACGTACATTTGCAGAGTAAAACAGATACACAGATAGAGTGGTGGTAAGAAACCAAACGAAATAAAATTACCAATATGGGATTTCTGTCAGCCTTAATTCAAAACACTCTTTTTTTATTCATTTTCTTTTCCAACCTAGCTTCAACGACAATACCGCCATCACCATTGGGTTTTCTTTATTCTAAAAGCTCCAAAATTAGCATCGTTACAAACATCATAAAACATTATTACGTGTAAACCATTTGGTTTTGGCTCTGATCACTATGGGACTTAACATCTGTGGTCATCAGTCCCCTAGAACTTAGAACTACTTAAACCGAACTAACCTAAGGACATCACACACATCCATGCCCGAGGCACTACGTTTTTCTCTTCCCACTATAGCCTTTTGTATGTAATAATTTTCTCCTGGTGTTGGTTTTCGGTGTAAACTGTTGCTGTATTTCAGGATGTGTGGATCAGTTTCGATATTAGTGTGTTGGTGGTTTTTATTTATTAGATGTTCTGCGAAAGTGGAATGTGAGCTGTTCTCATGTGTTTTGTGTAACTTATTCTGTTGTTTCTGCTTGTTTGTCTATGCATCGGGCTTGACAAAACTTACATGTGAGTTGGTATATTTCTTTAGAGTGAATTTGTCTGACGTTCTTTTGTCTGAGCCTTTGTTGAACTGTGTTGTTTGTTCTAAATATTATTGGGATCCCTTGCTTTTCCGATATGTTTCTAATTCTATATGCTATTTTATTATTGTATGATGGTGTGTACCATCTGTTTCTTTTTTCTGCTGTGGTGTGGTCTGTTGTGTTTTGCATTAAGGCGAACCGCCGGCCGCGGTGGTCTCGCGGTTCTAGGCGCGCAGTCCGGAACCGTGCGACTGCTGCGGTCGCAGGTTCGAATCCTGCCTCGGGCATGGATGTGTGTGATGTCCTTAGGTTAGTTAGGTTTAAGTAGTTCTAAGTTCTAGGGGACTTATGACCACAGCAGTTGAGTCCCATAGTGCTCAGAGCCATTTGAACCAATTAAGGCGAACCCACAGTCGCATATTTGTGTTTTTACGCTAACACGGACCAATGGAAGAGTTTCAAAATAAAATGATTGAAATAAAATTACTCTGTTGTGAGCCATTGGGGACCACAGACTGCTTATACTAAAATACTCAGAAAATGTACCCGAACAATATCTGTGGAGTTCGGAATCACACTGTTTATATTTGAAGTACCTGCTACACGTAGGAGGTTCTCAGTGTGATTCTAATTCGAGATGGCGAGAACAAACTGCAGTATATATTGCTAGATAAAAGTAAAAAGCCGTTGCACAGCAGTACCTTTAAGACATTTTTTCATCTGAAAGGTCTCTGTTGGATTCCTTTCATGTTAATTTCTTAAATCTGTTGTCATTTACAGTAAAATTCCTCTTCTAAATTTACTGTGGTGTTTCTGACTATCTGGGAGGAGACTGAGTAGTGAAACGTGTTACTTTTACACATAAACAAAAACTATCTGTCACACTACTACACTTTAAAACACAGTTTATATGTAATTCATGTCACACAGTCTCATACGAAACCTACATCCGCTTTCTTTTATATACTGTATATGATAAGATACTGTCATCCCCCTTCCCTTCTGTGTGAGAGGATGAATGAGCAAATGTATTTCTAGTTGCATGCTGCATGGTAGCAGACAAGCCTGTCTGCTAGAGAACAGTAGGACCAACGTCGGAACAGATAGCTACGCTTTCTAAAAGCAAAGAGGTTTCTATCCTTAGTATGGTCCTGTCCGTCCCATGTCATGTTGGTATAGGGAGCTGCCTCTCTGGTCACTTCCGTTGGGAAGCACGCTCGGTAGGAGCGCAGGTCAGTCGGTCCGTGGCGAGCGTCTGAAGTGATAAGATCTCCGGCTAAGCGCGTGTCTGCTAAGTCCGTAGGACAATGGATTTCTTAAGTTCAGCCTAACTGAAAATTTAATCACGTTTATTTCAGGTTTAGCTCTAAAATACCTAATGTTATCTTAAATTGCAACGCAATGTAATTCGAGTGTGAAGTTCACAAAATATTCCGGTAGTTGCTTTGTCACTACTTTGTGAGTAAAGTCGAACCACGTGTTGATCAGTAACTCTAAGATCATCAATCTTAAATGCGAATGTGCGTGGGATTACAACGTCTCGTCTTGACAATATTTTTCAATATAGCAACTTTTCTTTATGTTCAACCCACGTGGGGTGTACTTTATGAGACCAGTACCACGTGCTTACACAGTTGTTTGACCCATCAGGTTAATAGTAAGACGATAGTAACCAGTACAAGGTTTTTCTTTTGTAAATTGCTTTTCGATCTAATTTATTTTAATTACAGAATTATTGTGGATTTACACTCTTTGTGTAAGCCAAGTTGACCACGTGAAGCATGCGGTGTAATCATGAAAGTAGCCCTCAGCTATTCTTTTCGGGAAGATTTCACAGAGAGTTAGTATGAATTTCGTATACCAGTGTGTGGTAATTACATTTCGGACAGGATTGCACTACGAATGTAACTTCTTTGGGTGAAAATTGAATCGGCTGGTTGTGGTTAATTTTCTCTTGCATATGTTTCAACGTTCTTCGTGTGTTATTTTATGAATGCAGTGTTGTACGCAGTCTCCCAATCTTGGCTCCATATTTGATGTGTTCCGTAAGATTTCAGTCTCACATTTTCACAATCCTAAATAAGGCACCAGTTTAGTTATGAATCAAGTTTAATATGCTTAAATTTCAATGATCAATGTTAAAATAAATTTCCAAATATAAACTGATTTATTTCTTTTTATTTACATTCTCTTTTATATATGTATATCACCGGTTGTCGTATGACTATTAAAAGATTATAATTAATGTTAGTCTGGTTGAGAATTTGGTAAGCTAGACTGGATACCTGGTGAAACAGTTGCGCAGTAATGCAAGGTTAACTAACCCGAGACAGCTCACAGCTTTTAACCCGGTTTTATTGTATATCAGCACCTTTTACACCACAAATTAAGCAACAACGTTACACATCTTTCACTGCTTCTTTCAAGTGGGTAGGTCGGAGTACAGGAGGATTTTAGTCATTAGTTTTTAGTCTCTTTCGTGCTGCAATAACGTAGCCTGATAAAATGTTTTTGTGTGTGTGAATGAATGATATCTCTCGATGTTTCAGCGTTCAGCACGAATGTCGCCTGCGAGAACGACGACGGCTTCCCTCCCGTGTGCATCGAACCGTGTGCACGAAGAGGCTTCGAACTGGCTCGCTGCGTCAACAGGGAGTGCCGATGCAACACGGACGGTCAGTCGAGAACGTTTTTTCCCCTAGGTTTCAATTTTTACAGTCATAAAGCGATCTCCAATCCACGAAAAATACTTGTACACTCACAGTACCACAAACTCAAGCTGTCTCGTTGCCAAAAGCATTATTTCATTCATAGATCTACACGGCAAGTACTTGTACAACAATTGTTATGTTCATGATGTCTCGTACAAAGACGACACATACAAATCATAAAGCGGAGTGTATCTCCTCTTCCTTCTCCTCCTTTCTCTTCTTCTTCTTCTTCTTTCGTTATAGCCTCTGTCGGACCACATGTAACCCTTTCATGGATGCATTTTCTTCTTCTCCCGCAGAAGCTGTTTATCCTTTCTCTTTTTCTCTCGGGCTTTTCTTTCGAGGTCTTCAGCATTCCCTTCTCATGTCTGTAGCACTGGTGACGCTCTACCTTGTCCCGTATCCTTCTCTGTTGTGGAATTCTTTCACTTCCACTTTGTTTGCTAGTTCGCACCACTCTTTCTGGAGTTCAACAAATCACTTGGTCCTGTCTTTCCTCTTGCCCTAGACGTTGGTTCCTATACCATTTTTAGTCACTCAATCCATATTAATCCTGACAACACGCCCCGCAAATTATGCTGATTTCTCCTGATATTATCTTCGTGCTCAGGATACAGTAGTTTTCTCTCTTCTTTCTCTAGTTGGTCCGCACCATTTCTTTCTAGTATTGTCGTCTACGTCGATTATAGTATCGCATTCCTCGCCGTACCCTTTTAGTGTATTATCTTTGCATCTCTAGAAATATTTTTTTAATTGTTTGTATCTTTGGAACTACAAAAGGCTGACCTCATCTTCGTTATCTTGTTTATTTTTCCCTCACTGCTCCTGTTTATTCCTGTTATACGTTATCGCAGATATTTGTATTTGTCCACCTTTTGATCGGTGTCTTCTGGTGTTTTCCAATACCTAGTGGTATTCATTGCCTTAGTCTTATTGTAGGCAATCCTCAATTCCACTCTCCTGGCTATTTTCTTAGGTTGTCGAATTGTTTCTTTGCATCTGTTTCCGTCTCACTATCGTTATGCCCCCCGCAAAGTCTAGGCAGTCCTCTTGGACCTTGCTGACACTTTGTCTCCGGCTTGCGTCTTTCGTGTACCCATTTCCACGTTTATTACTTTCCGCTGTCTGATCACTTCATCCAACGCTATGTTGAACAAAGCCGGTGACTCCCTTTTTCTCTCTGTATAACACCGGTGTTAACCTAAAAGCTATTCACACAGTGCTCCTCTGAGTCTTACTCTTATTATCGTCTTAACAGTTCATTTTCATACAACATCAGTTGTTGTTGTTGTTGTTGTGATCTTCAGTCCTGAGACTGGTTTGATGCAGCTCTCCATGCTACCATATCCTGTGCAAGCCTTTTCATCTCCCAGTACCTACTGCAGCCTACATCCTTCTGAATCTGCTTGGTGTATTCATCTCTTGGTCTCCCTCTACAATTTTTAACCTCCACGCTGCCCTCCAGTACTAAATTGGTGATCCCTTGATGCCTCAGAACATGTCCTACCAACCGATTCCTTCTTCTAGTCAAGTTGTGCCACAAACTCCTCTTCTCTCCAATTCTATTCAATAACACCTCACTAGTTATGTGATCTACCCATATAATCTTCAGCATTCTTCTGTAGCACCACATTACGGAAGCTTCTTGTCTAAACTATTTATCGTCCATGTTTCACTTCCATACATGGCTACACTCCATACAATTACTTTCAGAAACGACTTGCTGACACTTAAATCAATACTCGATGTTAACAAATTTCTCTTCTTCAGAAACGCTTTCCTTGGCATTGCCAGTCTACATTTTATATCCTCTCTACTTCGACCATCATCAGTTATTTTGCTCCCCAAATAGCAAAACTCCTTTACTACTTTACGTGTCTCATTTCCTAATCTAATTCCCGCAGCATCACCCTATTTCATTCGACTACATTCCATTATCATCGTTTTGCTTTTGTTGATGTTCATCTTATATCCTCCTTTCAAGACACTATCCAATCGGTTCAACTGCTCTTCCAAGTCCTTTGCTGTCTCTGACGGAATTACAATGTCATCGGCGAACCTCAAAGTTTTTATTTCTTCTCCATGGATTTTAATACCTACTCCGAACTTTTCTTTCGTTTCCTTTACTGCTTTCTCAACATAGAGATAGAATAGCATCGGGGAGAGGCTACAAACCTGTCTTACTCCCTTCCCGACTACTGCTTCCCTTTCTTGCCCCTCGACTCTTATGACTGCCATCTGGTTTCTGTACAAATTGTAAATAGCCTTTCGCTTCCTGTATTTTACTGCTGCCACTTTCGGAATTTGAAAGAGAGTATTCTAGATAACATTGTCAAAAGCTTTCTCTAAGTCTACAAATGCTAGAAACGTTGGTTTGCCTTTCCTAAATCTTTCTTCTAAGATAAGTCGTAGGGTCAGTATTGCCTCACGTGCTGCAACATTCCTACGGAATCCAAACTGATCTTCCCCGAGGCCGGCTTCTACCAGTTTTTCCATTCGTCTGTAAAGAATTCGTGTTAGTATTTTGCAGCTGTGACTTATTAAACTGATAGTTCGGTAATTTTAACAACTGTCAACACCTGCTATCTTTGGGATTGGAATTATTATATTCTTCTTGAAGTCTGAGGGAATTTCGCCTGTCTCATACATCTTGCTCACCAGATGGTAGAGTTTTGTCAGGACTGGCTCTCCCAAGCCTGTCAGTAGTTCTACTGGAATGTTGTCTATTCCCGGGGCCTTGTTTCGACTTAGGTCTTTCAGTGCTCTGTCGAACTCTTCACGCAGTATCATATCTCCCATTTCATCTTCATCTACCTCCTCTTCCATTTCCATAATATTGTCCTCAAGAACATCGCCCCTGTATAGACCCTCTATATACTCCTTCCACCTTTCTGTTTTCCCTTCTTTGCTTAGAGCTGGGTTTCCACCTGAGCTCTTGATATTCACGCAAGTGGTTCTCTTTTCTCCAAAGGTCGTTTAATTTTCCTGTAGGCAGTATCTATCTTATCCCTCGTGAGATAAGCCTCTGCATCCTCACATTTGTCCTCTAGCCATCCCTGTTTAGCCATTTTGCACTTCCTGTCGATCTCATTTTTGAGACGTTTGTATTCCTTTTTGCCTGCTTCATTTACTGCATTTTTGTATTTTCTCCTTTAATCAATTAAATTCAGTATCCCTTCTGTTACCCAAGGATTTCTACGAGCCCTAGTGTTTTTACCTGCTTGATCCTCTGCTTCCTTCACTAGCTACCCATTCTTCTTCTACAGAATTTCTTTCCCCCATTCATGTCAATTGTTCCCTTATATCAGTTATACGAACAATAACGCAATGAACTAAAGTTTATCAAGTACTTGGAGCATATACTGTATTCAAACATTATGAATCACCTCGAAGGAAACGATCTATTGATAGGTAATCAGCATGGTTTCAGAAAACATCGCTCTTGTACAACGCAGCTAGCTCTTTATTCGCATGAAGTAATGGCCGCTATCGACAGGGGATCTCAAGTTGATTCCGTATTTCTAGATTTCCGGAAAGCTTTTGACACTGTTCCTCACAAGCGACTTCTAATCAAGCTGTGGGCCTATGGGGTATCGTCTCAGTTGTGCGACTGGATTCGTGATTCCCTGTCGGGAAGGTCGCAGTTCGTAGTAATAGACGGCAAATCATCGAGTAAAACTGAAGTGATATCAGGTGTTCCACAGGGAAGCGTCCTCGGAACTCTGCTGTTCCTGATCTATACAAATGACCTTGGTGACAATCTGAGCAGTTCTCTTAGGTTGTTCGCAGATGATGCTGTAATTTACCATATAGTAAGGTCATCCGAAGACCAGTATCAGTTGCAAAGCGATTTAGAAAGATTTGCTGTATGGTGTGGCAGGTGGCAGTTGACTCTAAATAACTAAATGTGTGAGGTTATCCACATGAGTTCCAAAAGAAATCCGTTGGAATTCGATTACTCGATAAATAGTACAATTCTCAAGGCTGTCAATTCAACTAAGTACCTGGGTGTTAAAATTACGAACAACTTCAGTTGGAAAGACCACATAGATAATATTGTGGGGAAGGCGGGCCAAAGGTTGCGTTTCATTGGCAGGACACTTAGAAGATGCAACAAGTCCACTAAAGAGACAGCTTACACAACACTCTTTCGTCCTCTGTTAGAATATTGCTGCGCGGTGTGGGATCCTTACCAGGTGGGATTGACGGAGGACATCGAAAGGGTGCAAAAACTGGCAGCTCGTTTTGTATTATCACGTAATAGGGGAGAGAGTGTGGCAGATATGACACGCGAATTGGGATGGAAGTCATTACAGCAAAGACGTTTTTCGTCGCGGCGAGATCTTTTTACGAAATTTCAGTCACCAACTTTCTCTTCCGAATGCGAAAATATGTTGTTGAGCCCACCTACACAGGTAGGAATGATCATCAGAATAAAATACGAGAAATCAGAGCTCGAACAGAAAGGTTTAGGTGTTGGTTTTTCCCGCGCGCTGTTAGGGAGTGGAATGGTAGAGAGATAGTATGATTGAGGTTCGATGAACCCTCTGCCAAGCACTTAAATGTGAATTGCAGAGTAGTCATGTAGATGTAAATGTAGATATTTCAACTGTAGGTTACATGTGAACTGTCAGTGCTCTACTCCCACCTCCGCAAGTAAGTCCTTCGATAATCTGAAGAACTTTATCTCTGCTGTTTCCAGGACCAGTTTCACATTGATATATGCGTGGTATGTTTGTTTAGCATACCACTGTATGGGACCTACGCAAATGTATAGCGCACTACATTACAGTCCCCTGCGGATACTACCAGTCTTCCACCCATTGTCCCAGTGGCTTCTTGATGATCCCTTCAAAGATATTACAAAGTCAAACATAGGGACCTTATGGGCAGACGCTCTTATGGCATCTGAAAATTAGTGTCTCGGCATCAATTTCTTAAAGCAATACGATGCTATTTAAAAATCGCCTTTGATCATTAACTATAAAACAAATTAAATATTTCAACAAAATGACCGGTAGTTAAATTGTTAGCGTAAAAATCCAGGAGTTGTGAAGTCATTGGTCTCTTATCCCAATATAAGCTCCTTTCTCCTCGGAGATCATATGGGTTAATTAACGATTATTATGTTACAATCCTCTTGTTGTAGTTAACCGTGTATATCGAGACTTCGTTCATTATTAAATGCAATGGTGTGATACTAACTGATGGAGACGCATTAAGAACTGGTAAAATTTAATTTAGTTCATTTATCACACTGCACAAACATAAACACACTATTATTCAAACTGTGTGCCACTACTATTAAACATAGAGATAAATCATTCAATACTCAACCGCCTTTGGCTCAGGCAGCCTACATCTTCCACAGCCTCTCAACAACTGCTTGATCTGCTTGCGACTCTCTGCGCCACCGGGCATTGTCGCCCTCCAAAGAACAACCATTTACAGATACAACACACCAGTACCCTCACAACCAACGCACACATTAAAATGTAACTTCCTGCCTACCTTGCTCTCATATACATAAAACACATACCCAGTGTAGACATAAAGTCTAGAACATGATCGTGATGTTCGTTTTTCTGTGTCTGTCAACAGCCGTGGACACGAATGAGCCGTGTTCTGCCAGCGACGGCTACCCATCTCCCTGTCGTGGTTTCTGCATGAAGCTGCTCAACTACACCAGGGCCAGCTGCGTCAGAGACAGGTGTCGCTGTCTGCCCTGATCCACTCTCACAGCTGTATCCTGCGTGTGCAATATATCTTTCACATTCTAAAATAAAAAATTTCGTTCCTCGAAAGTATGTTTCCTGTGTGACACTTGTCTCCCTAATCAATTTAGTGGTGTCTGGAAATTCGGAAAATGAAGTAATTAACGGTGTACAGAGTGGTAGAGCGTTTTATTTGTTCAAAAATACAGCATTCATATCTTCCATCAAGAATCCATTCTATTTTTTTCTGAATGTGAATACCTCTAGTTTCCTGGAGTCGGCTACGTACCGAATATCCAAAGTACTTTCAACTGTCGTTTGTTTAGTCTACTAGAAATATATTCTCTTATAGCTGCATTTTTCATTTAATTTTAATGTTTGTCCCATGTGTATACAAAAGATTTCAAGTCAATACTGTCTCACTCTCAGTTACCAGTTAGGCATAGTTCATTAATCGAATCCCGTAAGTACTGTAATTGTAACTTGATAGAACGACAGTTTTCAATTGATGATGACCAAGTACTGGAAGATAAGGCAATATTGTCTTGCAGTCGACTACACATACGTGAGATAAATATTAAAATAAATTTGGGAAACATACTTCCACTCCGACAGTCATCTATATTTCGCAAGGAATACATTGCCTCACTATCAGCATTTTAACAACCTCGCCACCACTGGTACTTAAATCCAATAGAAAAATGGAACAAAAATATGATCTAGAACAATAAACAGAGTGGTAGACACACAGCTATAGAAAAGTAGCTGCAGATGACTGACTGAAAGTGTGTGTATATTTCAAATATACTGAAAAACGTAAGTTGTAATACAAGTTTGACTTCTAAGTAGTGACGAAGAAAGTGTCCAGAATACTGATGTCACATGCAAAGAATCGGAAGGTGGTTTTACCAACGCAGCATCAAAATCTACATCTACTTTAATACTCTGCAAGCCACTGTTCGGAGGCGCCTTGTCACGGTCCGCGCGGCTCCCCCCGTCGGAGGTTCGAGTCCTCCCTCGGGCATGGGTGTGTGTGTCGTCCTTAGCGTACGTTAGTTAAAGTTAGACTAAATAGTGTGTAAGCTTAGGGACCGATGACCTCGGAAGTTTGGTCCCATAAGACCTTACCACAAATTTCCAAATTTCCACTGTTCAGTGCATGGCGGAGGATACCCTACTCCACTACTACTCATTTCCTTTCCTGTTCCATTAGCACGTACAGCGACGGAAAAACAACTGTTTATGAGCCTCCGTACCAGCCCTAACTTCTCTTATACCACCTACGTCGTTCTTACGCGAAATGTACATCGGCGGGAGGGGAATCGTTCGCAGTCGGCCTCAAATGCCCGTTCTCTATATTTCCGCAATAGGGCCTCGCGAAAAGAGCATCGTCTTCTCTCCAGAGATTCCCATTTGAGGTCGCGAAGCAACAGACTGTAATTACACCGCTGATCAGACAACAGTTACAATTTACTACATAATTTACGACTGCCTACAGTAGTCAATAAGATGAATTATTGTCAAGCATGCTGCATGTACACTACTATTTTCGTGTTGATGTTGTTATTGTTATTTGTGCTGCAGTGTTCAGTTGAAGACTGACATAATGAAACTCTCCACAGCAATCTATCCTGTACTAGCCTCTTCATCTACGAATAGCTACTGTAATCTACATCCAGTTTAACCTACTAACTGTATTTATGTCTAGGTCTCCCTCTACAATTTTTACACCCTCCCCGCCCCCACCAACACACAAATTACACTCAGTTATCAAACTTACAATTCCTTGTTGCCTCACGAGGCGTCCTGTCAACTGATCCCTTCTTGTAGTCACGTTTTCATAACATTTTGAAACAGAGTGTACTTGCAGTCTTTTCTCTCCTGCCTCTCCCCCTCATACACAACTATCCAGATTTATATGTAAACAAGTACCGGAGTCCACGCTGTGCAATGGTAAAGAGAGGAGATTGATGGCGACTGAATTGTTTTATCAAAACTAGACATGATTGTCTCAATGGGATTTCCGCGATCGCTATTTTTATTAAAATGCCATATTTTTATAGAATTGTTTTAGGCGAACGACGATAAGACCTTTATTGACTATACTATAGTCTGTTGAAACGAACGTGATTTAAATGAACGAAAATGGTACTAAAGTGCAAAAAAAAAGTAAAACGTTATCGAGAACACAGAAACTTCTCGCCTGAAACACAGGCACAAACATCTATCCATCAATCAATCAATAAAGTGCGCGCGCTGCTCTCTCTCTCTCTCTCTCTCTCTCTCTCTCTCTCTCTCTCTCTCTCACGCACGCACGCACACGCACACGCACACACACACACACGTACGAACAAAATGCTTGCCACATCTCAATTCTTGATATAAACGGTATAAAGGGGAAAAAAACTGAAAGAGAAAATATTAAGAGACTGCAGCAGACACATGTGGCTGGCGTATCGCTAAACAAAACTGGTTGCACCAGCCACTCTGCAAGCGCCATAGTTGAAGTAGTAAAGAATAAGTGTAATATAACTTCGTGCATGATGCATTTTTTCACGCATGTCGTTTATGACGTCATATCTACTGATCTATGTGGCATACGACGATATAATGTTGCAGGTACATTCAACAGCATATGTGGATACTATCTGCAAAATATGTTGCGAATAGCGTTAGTAAGAAAGAAATAATAAATTTAAAGGTTATGAACAATGTGGCAGTTTTTCATGTATCTCATTGTTTACGACGTCATATTTCCTGAACTATCATAGGTGGTTCTTAACTCCACAGCGACTGTTGCCTGAAAGTAAGGGATATTGGTACCAGTTTTAGTTGAAATCGTTCCAGTGGTTTAGGAGGAGACGTGGAACATAAAGCACACGCACACATCCATATTTGTAACAAATATGGATTTCTTTAGCCATTTCAGCATACTGTAAACGACAATGGGTAAACGTGCCACTTGCTGCAAGTCAGTCGAGGTCACACGCTGAAATATCCGCAGAATTAATAAAATATCAGCAAAGGGACCGAAAAGCAATTCATCAGGCATTGTAGATGTATGAACTTCTACACGAATACGGCCGCCAGCATAAAAGTGTAAAATTACTTTGGGCCAAACGATGCTCTAGCTTCACACAAAATATTACGGTGAATTAGTCGACGAAGCTTCGGGTGATGGGCTGTCCTCGCATTTGAAAAAATGACGAAGCTTTGGAAAACAGAGCCTCATTTACCTCAAATCCCAAGGTTCTCTCAGACATGACTAATTCACATCAGTCTGGGACTGGATGTCACCTACACACCTACATAGGATGGAAAGATTGGTATCTGCTTATTGCAAAGGTCACCCAGGTTAACTTGTCGATCCCAACTACGTGATACTGGGATGCTCAAGATTGGAAAGACAACAGGTCATATTTTATACAGGATTAATAAAAATGGGAATAGATCTACCCATAGCATTACGACAATGCTGCAGCGGAATGAGGATAGCGTCAGTGTGGCTGGGCTTTTGGAACGAGCAGATATCTAAATCTAAACCACTTGTTTGAAGACCAAGAATACCTTCGGAGAATTAATTTACTGACAAATCTACAGTTTAAAACAAATCGGACAATTATCGACTACGTTACTGTAGTTTCACATTACTTTTATGTCCAAGCATACAAATAGAGGGCTTTAAGCTTCCCAGAAGAGTGTGGACTACGCTGAACCGTGTGAGGACGGGTGTCGGAAGATGCAGGGAGATGATGACAACATGGGGCCTCGCGAACGACCCTCAGTGCGAATGTGGACTCAATCAATCAATGGCCCACTTGATCGAGTGTACTGTGCATGGTTTTAATGGTGAGCTGGAGGATATATATAATCTCACGGACAATGCCATTGAATGGCTAAAAAAATAAGTCATATAGTATAAAATTTTGTATTTTGTATTATGTAATTAGGTAAAGCTGAATGTCTCATTTTTAATGCTGTAATGTTCAAATTTAATATTTCGCCTTGTAAATGCCTATCGAGTAAATAAATAAACTTTTATGTCTTACAATTAGTCATGAATTACTAGCGATCCGTCCGGCCCTCTCACGGATGGCACTTAAGTATCTGCGTCCGGACGACTTGTCTGGCGTAGTGTAATAAATTACTTGATTAACTTTCACCGTGACACGGCGTATCTATTAGCGAAAGCCCTATCAATATCCGTACAGTAGTTCCTGAGATTGGCCTTCAGATACGGGAAGAAAAATATGGTGGAGGACTTCAGTTTATAACATGTAGTATAAACAAGGATTTTTTAAATTAACTTAAATATCAGATGTAAATTAAGTCATCCAGGGCAACGACGACTCAATATAATTTTCATGGGTACAATGAATCACGCAAATGCCAAAAAATAAATACATAAAATCAAAATAGGGGAGAAAAAACGTACAGAGAATACATCACGGAAACTCAAGAGGGCCTAAGGAACAAGTCTCGACATCTACAAACAACAACAACAAAAACAACGGCGCGCACTGAGGTCCCGTACAAACTTAATTGTGTATATCGACAGCTCATTCATTCAGGGAATCGAGGACCTCGCCGAATTTCGTCTATTATAAACTTTTCTAATAGCACGATATCGGTCCTGCGGCTTCCAAGACTTTATATATATATATATTTTTAACTTCAAGCTTGAAGTCACGTAACAAATGACAAGAGAAATATTTTCTCGTTTGATATTATAGCAAATTACCAATTTCCTGATGTTTTTTCCTTTACTTGTACTGTGAAACCATTCCTCTGGCCGAATTAAGTGATTCTACGTCAAGGGAAAGTATCTGATAGGTTTCAGTGAGGGAGATCACGAGTTTTAAAATACGTGACGTAAATGGCCGTATCTTCTGGTTGCGTTATTTTGGAAGCTAACGTTCATTAAACCACCAAGGTACTAAGACCTTCGTACGTAATATAAATTTCAACCTCATACGTCTATGCGTTTCCAAGAAAAAAAGGGGTCTTAACAGACGAAAGGACGAACAGAGAGCCTGATGACAAATGACAAAAATATTTTTCGTGTGGTATAGCTACAAATAAACATTTGTCGGATTTTTTCCTTTGGTTGCAGTGTGAAATATTGCATCTCAGCAAATTTCATGATTCTAGGTCAACGAGTACACTTTATGTTTTGACGGCCGAGTTTGTTAACATCAAAATATCAAACAGAATTTTATTGCATTAGATTAGAAGGTTCATATTTTTCTTCTCCAAGCGACCGTAGACCTTCATACGTGACATAAATTTCAACTTGATGCGGTTACTGGTTCCTCAGAAAAACGGTTTTGTACAGTCGGACATACAGAAACGAGGACAACAAAGCAACCCTATATGGTTTCCGTTTTTACAGACTGTGGCACGGAACGTCTCTCCACACATACAAAAATTAGGCACTACAATGTATGAACCAGAAGCTCTGTATGCCAGCGAAACTAGCACAGCCCACATACAGACTACATGGAAAACATCCTTGTAGACGAACGCAAAATTTGGAGAAATAGTATGGGCGAAAACGCACAGAAGACGGTTATAAGAAAAAAAATATCAAAAAAATATCCAGTCTCGCGGCAGACAATCAGAAACAACATTAAAATTTTATGGACGCTTCCAAAAAACTCCCAACAGCAAAACGTTCCTACAAAATTTTAACATAACCTGAAAAACCATTCCCATGATTAAACATGTAAAACAAAACAAAAAGATCTGTAAAGCTCCCAGATAAATTCCACCGAAATTTTAAGCACAGGCTCGTACAGAGAAAAAATTTACGGATAAGAAGTGCACTCGGAGAACGAAACTGCGAAGGAAACTGATGAATGAAATAGAATTTACGGAGAATAAATGAGAGTTGCATTGAAACTCAGGAAATTGAGTCATTAGGGTTTGCATAATTCAAAAGGGGCCAATCGCACAAATTAGATTGTGATCTAATAATCACCGCCACGACGAATGTCGTAAGTGATCTTAAAGCAAAGAGCTACGCAGTGAGACTACGACAATTGATTTATAGAATGAGCAGATTAATCACGAACAGAAACTGTGATGGAGTATTTACTGAGAGGTGCTTCCTGCGTTAAGGCTGGCGTAAAAGACAGATTATAAGAATTCGCAGTTGTTTGATAAGAATTAACGAACTGTGTAGAATCATATTTAATTCCAATGCCTTTTAATGGAAAAATCTTAAAACTGATACTTACAAGTCGAAGAAAATCTTTTTGTGTCGCAACAGGGAAATGTCATCATCCGGAAAGATATGCTGGATAGGAAAAAGAAAAAAAAAAAAAATTGCACCGTGAACAGCATTCAAGTAACCGTGGCGGAAAGGAGTAACGCTAAAACTGGGGACGAGGTGGTTCGGAGGGAGGGGTGGGGGGGAACAGGGATGCCGTTAAACACAGAATGACATTTAGCTCCAGAGTACTGAGGACGCAAGTCGCCGCAGTGACTCCCGATGAAATTGCGCCGAGTGATTGTCTTTTCTCTCGCGCCAAATTCACATCGCGTAGACGGCCAATCAATTTCTACGGTCGAGATGGAGTCGGAGGACGCAATTGTCTGCTTTATCAGCTTTGGCAGCACGTCACCGACACGGCCGTCACTGATGCGGTTTCCGCGGCTGATGGGGCCTCTTTCAGGGGTCATCTCCTGCGGCACGGGGCTCACAATTCACTTTCACTCCCCGGGGATTGTCCGGGACAGGCGCGGCTCGACTCGGGGCTGATATGGCCGATGCAGTGACAGAGTGGGCACAGAGAACTGTGTTGGTTTTCATCTGGGGACTTCCGCAGCGGGCGAAATGAGAAAAAAAACGGAAACAAAACGGGGGAAGAGGGACGTGGGCAGAAGAAAGGCCGCGTTGCGATAGCCGACGAATGCGCTGTTGGCTGTCTGTTTTATTAACACAGGCCGCGGCGCCTCATGCATATCAAAGCACTGCGGGATCGTCTGGTGGCCGAGATAGCCACCCATGTGCGCGCGCGGTATGCTTTACTCACATGGTGCGTGTATACCTTTGTAACGAAAATTACGAATCGTAAATCAGGGAGCTTAAAGTTTGTGAACCACTGACACAGAACATGGTATCTACGTAACGCTGACATCTTTAATATTGGTATGTTTAATAGTCCTTACACTGTGAGGCGCAGCGCCTTACATCGTACCTATTGAGACCATAACAGCAGTGAACAGTCGCGCAGTATGTCACTAAAAGAACAGGTGGCGTCAGATATCCAGCAGTATGTAGTTCCTATGCGGTCTGGAAGAAGACGCTAGCTGACTGACTGAGCTGCAGTGAAAGTACTGTCATTTTTATTTGCAGTTCCGTTTGCTTAATTATCTAATTGTTTATTAACTGCTATTGTAATTGTGCTTGGCCATGAGAGCGAATGTAGGTGTGAATGTGAAATAATATTTTATGTAAAGTTTTTATATTATACATTGAAGTAACTGGTCTCGTGAGGAATGTTCGAGAATGGCGTGTGTGTTAGTCATTCGTACTCCACGATTTATTGTAAACTATTTCGCCAGTTTATGGTACTGGGGAAATAAGATTATGATTTCGGTAAAGAAGTTTTGTTAAGGGGGAATTTATTTACGCTAATTTAAGGTTCTGATTCAGTGACAAATTTTGTCTGGTTCTGCATAAATGCGCTGGGTTGAGCGGGTTTGATGCTGCTTTCCGATTGGCTGTGATGTTTCCCTGCCATTCAGAAATTAGCATATATGCGCGTATTTTCGGAACTAGAAACGTCTTTTGTGTTGAGAGGTGAGTAGAGTCGCGGCTTGGATTTCATAGTGATCAGACCTATTGATAGATGCCCCGATAAAAATATTATTAATATTGTGATATTTCGGTACCAAAATGTTGAAGAAGTGCCGAAATGTATGGAAGAGAGTTCGATTTAATGTACGGTGTGAAATTCAGAACTTTGGTGTACTGCTTACTTACGAATGTGAATTTTTTGTTGCGTCAGGCTGATTACAGTAACATTTGAGCGAGCTATTCTAAAAGAAACAATCCATTTGTAAACTTTTCGTGAAGGATGATTAATAATTACAATAAACTGGCTATGGTTATGAATGATGCGTGCGTGTGCACATTCCAGACTTAGTGGAATTAGGATAAGACTTGGCAGTAACTGATGTATGCAAGCTTACCATATGAGTGAAATTTTACGCACATAAGTATTTTCATTTAACTATTATTTATTTTCTATCAACAATACAATTTTTAGTGGTTACGAGGTGTACAGCTGCTTTTTTTATATCTTTTTCTGGCTGAGAACTGCATTTCAGTAACTTCATGGAGACGTGTGAGTGAGATGAGATTTACCACAAGGCGAATGGAACTTTATACGCAGCAAAAATGCACCCCGCCGCCGCGGCTGGTTAAGGTTCAGAACGAGGATTTTCATAGGCGATATTACGCGAAGTTATTTTACAGCACATGTAATTTTCATAATGTTCTTCGCTACCGAGATACTGAAGCTTGATTTATTTATTGTTCAGTTAATTCAGCGTTTACGAGGTGTAGCCTCTTCAATCTTAAACTAACGAATACAACTTCAGTCGCTCTTCGTATGCCTCTCTGTCTTGCTGTCCTCTGTCAGTTGAATCCTGCGGCTTCCTCCAGACGTTTATCCCAGTGGTCGGATGGTCTGCCTTTTTGTCCTCGTCAGCCTCTGGGTTTCCACTCTAGTATTGTCTTTCCCCATCCCGTGTCATTTCTTATTGCGAGATGTCCAACACATTTCCATTTTAAATCCATTATCCATTCCACAACATCCTGGCTTCCTGTTACTGCTCGTATGTCTTTACTTCCTTTCTTATCTTCCGTAGTGAGACCTAGGAGTGCCCTTTCGTAATTTGCTTTTGAAAAATGCGTTTAAAATCCAAGTTTCACCGCCATATATTAGTGCGGGAAGAACACATTGTATGAATACAACTTTTTTAAGCTTCTTGGCGTATTAGATTTATAAACGATTGCGTTTCTTTCACAAGGCATCTAGCTTGATTCGGATAAAAATATTCTGATTTTAAGTCTTCATGGATATCAATTAACTGTGCTAGATAAACATATTCGTAAAAAATGTTTAAACAGTGGTTTTCGATATTATTTATCTTACAGTTATTCGCTTATTGTGCGTAATGCTTGTTTTGGACAGATTTACTTTAAGGACCAGTTTCCCGCAACTATCTGATAATCCCTTATAGAGGAATGCAGTTCCACCATATTGCTGGCTAGGACTACTGTATCGTCTGAAAATCTCAAATTGGTGACAATTTATCCATTTATTCTAACTTCCCTTTCCTTCCAATTAATTTTGGACATAGCTGTCTCAAGGACTGCTATAAATAGTTTCGGTGAAACGGGGTCACCCTACTTTACTTCTTCCAATGGAAAATTCCCTTGTGTATTTTTTCATGCTGAAAGAAGCACAACTTGTTCGGTGAGTGCCTGTATAACTGCAGTGTGGATGACAGAGTCAAAGGTTTAAGGATAGTGGCGTTCCATATTTATCGACTCGAATAATTACTCCACACACTGTGTGTACACGGTTAATAACAGTGATGCGATATGTCAAGAGTGTAGTGTAAACTGATAGGCCATTAATTCTTCAAATTGCGAACATTTCCTTTTTTGCGCAGAAGGATTGTCTTTGCTTCGTGTCATAAACGGGGTGCAACGGGTGTAAGTGCAGACTAAGGACTGTATAGTGAAGAACAATGTATCAGTATTTACTTCATTTGCAGACTAATAATAGTAGCTATTAGTAGTATGTGTTTAGATAGGTAGGTACCTCCAAGTGTATGTGGCAAGAGCAAGCCGTTAATCCTTATTTTCTCCTGCTGCGGTACGAAAGCTTGGACACAAAATGGTTAGTCTGTACTGACAGTCGTGACCCACTTAATGATGCCATTACGACTGCAGAAATCATCAGATCATAAAGTCTGTAACGTGTCTATGGGAAGATTGTTCTACACAGAGAGAAAAAAAAAAACAACTAACACACTGATGTGTGTCCATATTTAGGTAGATACCATGTATAATAATATCTGCACTTATACCCATACTCTGTATATATGAAGTCGATACTGTGATACTATTTGTCTAGTTGGTCCAGTAACTTATAAACAAGACGAATATGCAATCAACCATGTGGTCACTATAATGTCTTATCTCTGACCGTAACTCGATCCGTAAATAAAACAGGCAGTTTTCATTATGTGAATGATCGTTTTTCCCAACTGAACATCTCGCCAACTGTTGAGGGATGCTGACGCAGTTTTTCAGGCGAACAGTGGGAAATTAAGGTATACAAAATTAGAACCAAACACCATCACTGTGAATCAAAATATCCACGGATGTACTGCCGGTCTATAGTGTCCAGGGGCACAATATTTCGGCGATCAAACATGTCGCCATCATCAGGTGAACTGACGGACTGAGCTCCTGTGAACGCGCCGGCACGGAGATCCGTACGCTATGGCTGCTCAGGGGGAACTGGGTTCGGTCGCGGCGGCGGCCGATTTAAATACCCTCCGCCCGCGGCGCGCTCCCTCCGCCGTCCGCGCCCCGCGCCACGGTAGCGCGGTGGAACAGATTTCGACGGCGTCTGAGATGACGTCGGTGTGATGGCTCTGTCCGACGTGGTCGTCACAACTATGCGTTTGCTCGACTTACTCTTGATTAACCCAATCGCTGGTTCCCAAGCCTTGCTAAGATTATAGCCACAGTCACGGTTTATGAGGTCGTCATTGGTGCGAATATCGATGGCCTCTCTAACAACGCTGTCCCAGTATCTCGACGTCTGTACCAGAATCCTCGTGCGGTCATACTCCATAGCGTGATTTTCCGACAAACAATGTTCAGCGACCGCCGACTTGCTCGGATACATCAGTCGAGTGTGCCTCTGGTGTTCACGGCAGCGATCCTCGACGGTACGCATCGTCTGACCAATATACGACTTGCCACATTGACACGGAATCTGGTACACGCCGGCCTTCCTCAAACCGACCTCGCACCAATGACGACCTCATAAACCGTGACTGTGGCTATAATCTTAGCAAGGCTTGGGAACCAGCGATTGGGTTAATCAAGAGTAAATCGAGCAAACGCATAGTTGTGACGACCACGGCGGACAGAGCCATCACACCGACGTCATCTCAGACGCCGTCGCAATCTGTTCCACCGAGCTACCGTGGCGCGGGGCGCGGACGGCGGAGGGAGCGCGCCGCGGGCGGAGGGTATTTAAATCGGCCGCCGCCGCGACCGAACCCAGTTCCCCCTGAGCAGCCATAGCGTACGGATCTCCGTGCCGGCGCGTTCACAGGAGCTCAGTCCGTCAGTTCACCTGATGATGGCGACATGTTTGATCGCCGAAATATTGTGCCCGTTTGACACTATAGACCGGCAGTACACCCGTGGATATTTTGATTATCAAATACGCCGGGAGAAACTCAAGAATCACCATCACTGTGGTCTGAAATCAGCTCATAGTTCGAGTAATGTTACATTATGAAATAATATGTGTATAGCTGTGTGGGGAATGGCAGTGAGAAGTGAATGGACAATAAAGCACAAGTCTTTTACATTATTAAATAACTCCTTTGAATCAAGGAAATGGTACCCTAGGGATAAACCGAATTTCTGTTCTAAACAGACTGACCTTGTATTCGGTGGCAGGGGGACAGAGATTCGAATCTCCATCCCCATCTCGATTTAGTCTTTCTGTGGCTCCCCTAAATCACTTCAGGCAATTGCTGGAATGGCTGCTACAAAGAGGCCACAGCCATGTATCCCATCCCTGTCAAAGTACACCTGTAAGTATATACGAGGGTTGGAACTTTAATAGTGCCAACTATATATTTGCAGCTCGTACGAAATAGATACAGGTTTCAAAGTCTTACTGACCTTCAAAGTAGTCACCAGCATTGTGTACAACCCGTTGCCAGCGATGTGGAAGCCGTAGGATGCTCTTAGCACTGCCAGTTGTGTTGACAGTTCGAGCAGCGCGATCTGTTGCCTGACGAACTTTTAGCTGTCCTGAAGCGAATGCCGTGAAGTGTTTCCTTCAGTTTAGAAATCGAGTTGAACTTACGAGCGCAGTAGGTGGTTTAGCACTTAGCACCTCCATCAGTCAAACAAATCAGTAAGAGCTTGCACTGTACGTGCCTGAGCATTGTCCCGCAAAATTACACACGACCTAGTCACCCTGTAGTGAAACCGATAGATATTTTGATTTTCAATCATGTGACGAAAGAGGGGGGCGCTCTGTCGATAGTCAGAAAGGCCAAAGGTACACTTAAACTTTCTATACACCCCTCTATCGCCAATTACTACGAGCAGCTTTTGAAAAGTCCTTACAAAAATAAAAACTACTAACGTGTTTGGGGTAAACCTTTTTTATTTTTCGACATATCCTCCTTTCAGACTTATACACTTCGTCCAACGCTGTTCTAATTTGTTAATCCCTTCCGAATAATAGGAATTGACCAAGTCTGCAAAATAGCTATTAATTGCTGCAATCACTGCCTCGTTTGAATAAAATCTTTGTCCTGCCAGCCATTTCTTCAAATTGGGGAACAAATAGTAGTCCGAGGGAGCCAAGTCTGGAGAATAGGGGGGATGTGAAACGAGTTGGGATTCTATTTCCAATAATTTTGCGACCATAACTGCTGAGGTGTGTGCTGGTGCATTGTCGTGATGGAAAAGGACTTTTTTGCGGTTCAATCGCCGGCATTCATTTTTCTTGGAGCTCGGTTTTCAAACGGTTCAATAACGGTGGATAATATGCAGCTGTAATAGTTTTACCCTTTTCCAGATACTCGATGAAGATTATCCCTTGCGAATCCCAAAAGACAGTTGCCATAACCTTTCCGGCTGAAGGACTGATCTTCGTCTTTTTTGGTGCACATTCCCTCTTGGTAATCCATTGTTTGAATTGTTGTTTGGTTTCAGGAGCATAGTAATGTATCCATGTTTCATCCACAGCGATGAGACTATGCTTAAAGTCCTGCAGATTCTTCCGGAACAGCTGCAAACCATCCCTGTAACACTTCACACGATTCCGTGTTTGGTCAAGCGTGAGCAATCGCGGAACCCATCTTGCGGATAGCTTTCTCATGTCCAAATGTTTATGCAAAATATTATGAACCCGTTCATTCGAGATGCCCACAACACTAGCAGTGTCACGCACCTTAACTCTTCTGTCATCCTTCACCATATAATGGATTTTATCAATGATTTATGGAGTTGTAACCTCCGCAGGGCGTCCAGAACGTTCAGCATCACTTGTGCTCATATGGGCACTCTGAAAGCTTTAAAAGCACTTTTAAACTGTTCTAATCGAAGGTGCAGAGTCACTGTAATGTTTATCAAGCTTCTCTTTAGTCTCCTGAGGCGTTTTGCCTTTCATAAAGTAATGTTTATTCACCAGACGAAATTCCTTTTTGTCCATTTTTTGACAATCACTCGACTTCCTTGATTCACACGAATGCCAAACACAAAGAAATAGACCGATATGATTGAGACTTGGTGTGCGTTCGTTCCAAAGATGCTACTGACTAAACATGTCCTCGATACTCGCCGGCGGTGCCATCTCTCGGACTTGGCACGGACTTTTCAAAAGCCCCTCGTATATGAGCCTAGACCAATTGTTGATCTTGTTTGAGCTTAGCTGTCGTTCTGTTATCAGTTCAGTTCTTTTTGCAGTTGAAGTGCTACCGTTTGTTGTTTCTGTGGTGTGTGCTGTTGTGATAGTTTCTAATAAAGGATAAGTTTGCAAAAAGAAAGAAGAGGAAAATCGATTTTGATTCATCAGCTAGCGATGCAGTAAGTAAAAATACGTATGCACTACCACAATAGCCTTGTTACCTATCTATAGTAATTTAATGGTGTCACTGGATTCGTTATTTAGAGGCTGGCAGAACTTTGGATTGCAGTATTTCAGTATTTCACGACGCTGCGGAGCGGTAAACGTCATTACAAATAACATTAAATTAAAATACAATTTGATCTGTCTATGCTGCCCTAAAATTGCGTTGATCCAGAAAAAAAAAAACCACATCCAAACGGCGATGGTCGCATTTTTTTCAAAATTTTGCTCAATATTCTATTATTATTAGACCAAATGGCAAAATATCGCCACACATGGTCAACCAGCGGCTATGGGGTATGTGATAACAGCATATTCTATAGTACGTTTGTTTCTAAAAAGGTTTTTTTTTCAGTGGGCTGCTTGTTTTCATCCGAATCGAGTGCGCTCTGCATCCCCTCTTCCCCTTTCGCCCAAAATCTATTTAAGCTCTTGTAATACTTTAATAAATGAAGCCAGCAGTTCCATGCACAATCCGCAGCTCGTGGTATAGTGGCTACCGTTGCTGCCTCGGATCACGGGGGGTCTCGGGTTCGATTCCCGACCGTGTTGGGGATTTTGTCTTCCCAGGGACTGGATGTTTGTGTTTTCCTCATCACTTCATCGCTACCCTCATGATTCGTGACAGTGGCTAGATTGGACTGTGTAAAAATTGGACTATGAAAAAATTGGGACTTTGTACGAGCGCTAATGACAGCGCAGTTGGGCGCCTCACAAATCAAACATCATCATCCTTGCACAGCTAAATCTTAAAAAATGCATGCATCCATGGACTATGAAATACTAAACTTGCACAATTAAAAGAAAAACAGGCAGTGTCAGAAGCCAATCTTTTGCTGTGATGCACTTTATTTTATTTTAAAGCAGTTTAAGACAAACAGTTATTCTCCACCGACTTGGAGTCCCTGTGCATGTTGGGCAGCTGAGTTAGCAGTCCATGGATTCGAGTGGCAAGGTGGTTTGAAACCGTCAGCCAGCAACCTTGAAAATGGTTTCCTGTCGTTTCCCATTTTCAGTTCAAGCAAATGACGAGACTAGATTAGATTAGATTAGATTAATACTTGTTCCATAGATCATGAATACGACACTTCGTAATGATGTGGAACGTGTCAGGTTAATAAAAGATGTCTGTACAAGAAATTACATTACACAAAATATTGCATGAAACTAATGATTAAGTTTTTTTTACTTAGTTTATATCTAAAAATTCAGCCAATGAGTAGAAGGAGTTGTCATCTAGAAATTCTTTTAATGTATTTTTAAATGTTAGTTGGCTATCTGTCAGGCTTTTGATGCTGTTTGGTAGATGCCCAAAGACTTTTGTGGCAGCATAATTTTACCCCTTTCTGTGCCAAAGTCAGATTTAACCCTGCATAGTGAAGATCATCCTTTCTCCTGGTGTTATAGGTATGCACACTGCTATTACTTTTGAATTGGGTTGGATTATTATCAACAAATTTCATAAGGGAATGTATATACTGTGAGGTTACTGTGAGGATCCCTAGATCCTTAAATAGATGTCTGCAGGATGACCGTGGGTGGGCTCCAGCAATTATTCTGATTACACGTTTTTGTGCAATGAATACTTTTCTACTCAACGATGAATTACCCCAGAATATGATGCCATACGAAAGCAGTGAATGAAAGTAGGCATAGTAAGCTAATTTACTGAGATTCTTATCACCAAAATTTGCAATAACCCTAATAGCATACGTAGCTGAACTCAGACGTTTCGGCAGACCATCAATGTGTTGCTTCCAGTTTAACCTCTTAACTAGTTCCGCACTGAAGACACAGCCATTTCCTTCCACAGACCTTTCTTTCCTGAAAGACTACAATTCCATTAAAGGTGCAGCCCCTCTGCTTTGATGAGAAGAGCTCCATCGAAGGCGAGCCGAGCAGCTCTTTGGAGATTCCCAACACTAAGAACCATATGATAAATAAATAACTATCCAAATTCTCCTCATTTAGGCTCATGCATCTGTCTGCGACAAGCGTTAATGCAGAAAATGAATTTCCTTACATTGCGGGAAGTGCGAGATGCGTACTTCAATCAGTAAATTTGTGAAAGTGAAAGGCTGAATAATTCAGGATGCTTTGCATCTTCGTTACCAAAAACTGTTCTAGTTGCTCTGTCGAACAGAGCTCTCATTATCCCAAAAAATTTGCGCTCGTCCGTTCCTGATCACTTTCTCAGGTGAAATGCAGACTGAACGAGGAGGAGTGTAAAATGACCTTGGAGGATGAAGTGAGACTGGAGCTTGATTGCTTCTTAGTGGTTTGTCAAATTACAGAAGTCCCAAGTAACGAAGATTCTATCTCCGCTCGGCGAAAACTCCGAGATCACTGTCGAATAAAATTGTTTATCGTTTTTTATGTAAATTTTATGAATAAATCAAAAACATGAGTCTTTTTTTTTTTTGATCCTCTTTAACGAATGCTGCTTTGACAAAATCTTGGGTGCGTCCTTGCTGCATGTAAATAACAAAGGTCTTTGCTTTACGTGCTGGGCGGATAATACCGTCTGTATTCGACAAGATATTTGAGAACTTTCACCTGCAATATTGCGTTTTGTGAGACGCGTTTTGCAGGACTCTGTGTATGTTCCTGTTATTAGATAAAGTTTGCTGCGTTCGTGATGTGCATGTTGAAGCAATATGCAGGCGGAAAATGCAATTACACGGCAGCTATAAATGGAGTGACAATCCAGTGAGAAAATGTCCCGGGCGCCGTAGCAGCTGTCCTAGTAAACACGAGCGCCGGGAATTCCCCGCGCCGACAGGCGTGGTGTACTCTGCTAAACAAACGACAAACAAAGCGCACCTCCCCGCTGCGAGAGGCGTAGCCGCCGACGCGGCCCGAACTGAGCCGAGCGCCCCCGCCCTCCCCGGTGTTTGCTATGCCGAGGCGGCACAGCCGGCTGTGACGTCAGAGCTTGCGTCATCGGTCGCAATGTAGGGTTTCCTCGTCTCTCTGCCGTCGGCCAGGCGTCCTCGGCTGAGTACGCATAGCGTGCGTCGCACGCAGACACAGCTGTTCTCAGCACACAGGCAAAGTGACGTCGCCGGCTGATGAGTCGCAGCACGACCAACGAAAGAGAACGACCCTCGAATACGTCACTCTGTGACTATCACGTGACAACAAGGCGCTGTGGAATACGGACGGCCAAGCCGACGGCTGACAGATTCACGAGGAGGGGCCAGGTTGGCCCTGGTGTTTTATGGACAATTACAGTAGCAATAACTATTTAGAGAAGGAACTTGGATGCGTTTCCTGATCTGTTTACTACTGTCCAGTGACTCTGCTGTCTCAGTTGTCCACAATTGCAGTCTGACAAGTAAATGTGATTGTATTTCATGGTGTACTTGGTGTGAAAAGAAAGTTTTCGGCAATTACATGAAGTTAGCTGCGGCGTGAAATAAGGATATTACGGTGCTGTAAAGCAAACTCATAGCCGCACGTTCGCAAGAAAGTTTGAACATTTACGTGCTGAAACACACATAGCGCACCTGGGTAATGCAGAACCGACAACACGTTATACGCCCTTATTCCGCCGTTCATTCATCGCGATCGCAATAGACAGACACATTTAATTAGATTACTACGTTCCGGGTCTGACAGGAACAGTGTCCTCAGGTTATGGGCGCCCGTCGATATAGAGTACGAAGTTCACTGATAACGATCGACATGCTAATTAAAAACTTAATATGGTGTAGCTTTAATAAAAATATACTTTCACGGATTACTCAGTTGTTTAAAAAATACACCGTGTGCTATTGTAGTGGCTCTTAACAATTAACAGTGTGGCCTCTGACATTTCAATTAAACATTATTGACATGCGTTACAGGGAAAAAGGCGTGTAAACATCATAACCGACGTGAAAATTAAAGCAAGATTGACTGCGTAACGCGAACAATTCTGTATTCAGCCGCTACAGTACTGCACATTATTACGTATCAGATACAGCTTAATTGAATGTAATTATATGGAGAGAATTGAGCACATAAATGACGTCTAATTAACCCTGCAATACTATACCTACGCACACTACCCGTGAACGCTGTATTGGGGAACTGTGTACTCCAATTATTAAAATACTGAAATTCACTATTCCAATGGTGGAAATTCGAGTTTTATTGCTACGAAATTATTGTTAACAGCCCAGTAAATAGCGAAATCGGTTTTCACGTGGATAATTTACAGGCCGGCCGCGGTGGCCTAGCGGTTCTAGGCGCTTCAGTCCGGAACCGCGCGACTCCTACGGTCGCAGGTTCGAATCCTGGCTCGGGCATGGGTGTGTGTGATGTCTTTAAGTTAGTTAGGTTTAAGTAGTTCTAAGTTCTAGGCGACTTATGACCATAGATGTTAAGTCCCATACTACTCAGAGCCATTTGAACGATTTTGATAATTTATATTCGATCAGGGCACAAAGACGCTTTTTGTGTGCTCCAAATATATGTTACAGCTTTCAGACCTAACAGTTGTATCTCTGTCGTTCTTCCTGGGACAAACACAGCTGCGTCCTGCACTACCTTCTCTTCTTGGATAGTTTGTAGCGGTGTATCTTGAGGTTCTATTCCAAAACTACTGCTTCATAATCGACTATCACATCGTCTTCAACACGATCATCATCACTGCACTTACCTTCTTCTACATCACTGACTCCGTATTCACTGCTCTTTCAACGTAACTTTCATCTTCACAGAAAAATGTGCAGTGATTCGCCTGGTCGGACAATTGTTTTGTCACAATTTTCAGTAAAACTAATTAAGAAAATAAAATAACTGTATTACGCCGTCAACCAGCATGATTTTTAATGTCTGCGTAATTTCCGTTATTGTTGAAGTATTTTTTGCTCTGATTTTAGATCTGTTGTTAGATTTAATTTTTCCGCAAGTCAAGTGTACTCATTTTTCAAAAAAATGGTTCCAATGGCTCTGAGCACTATGCGACTTAACTTCAGAGGACATCAGTCGCCTAGGACTTAGAACTAATTAAACCTAACTAACCTAAGGACATCACACACATCCATGCCCTAGGCAGGATTCGAACCTGCGACCGTAGCGGTCGCTCGGCTCCAGACTGTAGCGCCTAGAACAGCACGGCCACTCCGGCCGGCCCTCATTTTTCATTTGAACCTAAGTCCCACAGAGAGAAATTGTAGTGCAAGTAAGAGAAATTTAATTTTAGTACGACGGAGTAGTTGACCACACTTGGCTGTTAGGTGGGAAATTTTAGTTCATTGTTGACATGCTATATGTTGTGAGGTTTTATTTGTGCTGTTAAATGTAGTTTCGCTGCTTCTTAGAAATGAGTTCCTGCAAGTTTGAAACGTATTCTGTTATAGCCATTTTTTTTTCTGCATTGTCAATATGTAATACTACCGACGTTTCGGTCACTGTTGCAAGTGACCTTCTGCAGTGACATCCTGAAGGAGGGCACTTTCAACAGTGATCGAAACGTGGGTAGTTTTACATATTGACAATGCGGACACAAACCCAGAAAAGTTTTATTAACTGTGACAATGGACGCGGAAGCCTACATTTATTCTGTTATGTTTGTGGTAGTTTCGCAATCGCTAAGCGAAGACAGGACATTAATAGTCTCGTAAAAAATGTCTACTATGTATATTTTGGTTAAGGCTTGGTGATCAAGGTAAAAGCTGGTCACCACTCAAGATTTGCCGTGCTTGTGTTGACGGCATGAGACGCTGGAAATATGGGAAAGAAGATATCAATGGCTTTTGCTGTTTTGGAGAGAGCCGCAAAGTCGTATATGTGTTACTTTTTGAGTGGTTAAACGTTGAAGGTTATAACACAAAAAGTAAGAAGGTTACAAAAGATCCAAACATTTCTTTGGCCTTACAGTCAGTTATGATCAGTGAATCTCTCTCTGTTCCAATTCCACCTACCACTTTTGAGGATTCGCAACAGAAGGCAATTAAGAAAATGATTGCGACGATGATGATGATTACAAACGGGAATTCTGCACCAGAATTATTTAGTCAAAATCAGCTAAATGATTGACTTGAATGTGACAAAAGATGCTGCCTGATTGCTTGGATGAGAGTTGAAACCAAAACATCCACTACCCGGAGTATCATTCTCTTGGGACAGGAATAGCGAAAACGAATTACTAAAATTCCGTAAGGGAGAAGGCCATATGGTTTTTTTCATTGAGATATGGACGGGTTATTGAATTCCTTTAGCGTCACTTACGAACCAGGTCAGTGGAGATCGTTCACAGATTCGTCAACATATAGACTGGAAGATGCACTTTTATGCAATGGAGATCTGTTTCGCTCATAAGGAGACGCACATAAACCTCAGCGAGGTGGCGCAGTGGTTAGCACACTGGACTCGCATTTGGGAGGACGACGGTTCAATCCCGTCTCCAGCCGTCCTGATTTAGGTTTTCCGTGATTTCCCTAAATCGTTTCAGGAAAATGCCGGGATGGTTCCTTTGAAAGGGCACGGCCGATTTCCTTCCCAATCCTACCCTAACCCGAGCTTGCGCTCCGTCTCTAATGACCTCATTGTCGACGGGACGTTAAACTCCAACAACCACCACCACCACATAAAACTCAAAGTTTCGTTGAAAGACGTTGATAATGAAAAAAATTCTTGGACAAATGCGGGGATTTGAAAGTAGTTGCTATGTTACTTGGTCAACAAGCTGGCTAAACAAAAGTGCCTTGTATCATTTATGAATGGGACAGGCGAGCCGAAGTGAAGTACTGGAAGACAACTAACTGACTTGAAGGAAAAACCCTTTAACCCAGTTCACAGAATATAATAATGAAGCAATTATTCAATCAAGTAAGATACTATTACCTTCTCTTCATGTAAAGTTTGTGTTAATGAAGCAGGTCATTAAAGCACTTCCAAGAAACAGTTACTGCCTCCAGTACTTGGTAGCAAAATTGCAAAATTGTTTCATGAGAAACTTAAAGAAAGGGTGCTTGTGTGGCCGCATATTCGAAATTTAATGGAAGACGATTTGTCTGAAAGTACAATGAATCCGGTGGAAAAAGGGTAAGTAATAGCCGAATCTTTAGGTAACAGGAAACATACGAATTACGAAACAATGGTTAAAACAATGGTTAAAACAATGTTGCAGAGCTTCACAAAATTTAGACGTAACAAGAGTGTGAAGCTTCCCAGTCTACGTTCACATACTGATGTTTTCCCTGCGAACGTTGGCAACGTTAATTGAGAACAAGCAGAACGGTTCCACCAGGACATAAAGGAGAAAGGAAAGAGATATGGGGAATAGTGGAATGCAAAACTGATACCTCACTGCCGTTTTATGCTATACAGGGATGGTACTGCTGAAGGCAGACAATTAAGGAGAAGTTTCGTCCCATGTCAGAAACACCTTGATGCAGTGATATCAGCGAAGGGGAACTAAATTGTCATACATGTGTTTTTGTAATAACTGTTAGAATTTTTAACTTGACCTCTACCATTGTTTACTCTAATGCAGTGTGGAGTAATACTGCATAAGGTTACAAAATAAATAATGTGTTTTAATACAATTTTAAAAAAATGTGATTTCAGCTAAAACTTCATACGCGATTTGTACAAAATCTGAGATGATATAGAAAAACTAAATTTAATTTGGAATCCGAATGAAAAATGCTCTAAATATGATCTTGAAGTCATAAAACATCGTTCCAGAAGTTCTAAAATGCAGATTATAATTATAGTATCAGCTCCACTATTATTATTATTGGGACACCCGCGCACTTTTATATTAACATAAAATATTTCACAAAAAAGGAAATGTGAGAAGAATAGTTACAGTAACACTATACCGTGTTGCGTGAGGGCCCAAGAATGCTGCTAGTGAAACATAATGAGTGGGGAATGCAGTACTCAACCATAGTATTTCAGGATTAAATTATGCGGGGGATATATACTTCATGAACATTGCCATCTTCCACACCTAACCATGAATCACTTTGTTATTCTGTTCCAGGTTCAGCATTTGGTGAGAACGGGAATATAAACCCCGCCTGGCCATTCCGTGTTCCGTCAAATTCACGAAAGGCGAATGCTGAGATTATTCCTTTCAAACACTAAGGGTGACTTTGTAGTACGGGCTTATACAATCCAAGGTGGGGCTCAGTTTTTATTGGCCATGATACGGACGTGACGGTCACGCTTCATCTTCACCTTTGAGTGAACACGTGGACAAACAGACAGAGTGTAACACCAATATACAGAATGTGTTCTCAGTTTCACTGGTGACCAAGTGATATTCAGAGAAACAAAGTAGGGTCACCAGTTGATCACCGACTGAATTACGCTATCAGTAGAATCCTCACCTACAAAAAATTGGTATTAAGTGGGACATATAGAACCTGAAAAGGAGCTAGGATATTTTCTAGAAGGTAACAGCACGTTTGCTTGTGATAGTTTTGCGCTTACGTGAGCAGATTACAAACCGCTCCGTGGTTCGGTGTTCGGGTTATAACAGGAAGATCGATCAACAACCGACAAGCTGCATCATGCATAGGGTGCTGAGTACAAGACATTATCACCTCTTTCAGAGCCACGTCTGGTACAGATATGTGCTGTGTGAGCCTATATGATCATTCAATCTCGCATCCCCACAAATTGTTACACGTAGATATTTGTGTGAGCTGACGGGTTACAATCGTGATTCATTGATATTGTTGTCATACAACACTAATTTTCTACGTCTTTTGAAAGACAGTGTGGCTTAACTGACTGCATGGAAGTCACTCAACAATCTGAATTGGCGTCGCAAGGAGAAAAACTCATCTCCAGAGAGTCTGTCGGCCGCGGTAGCCGTGTGGGTCTGGCGCTGCAGTCCGGAACCGCGGGACTCCTACGGTCGCAGGTTCGAATCCTGCCTCGGGCATGGGTGTGTGTGATGTCCTTAGGTTAGTTAGGTTTAAGTAGTTCTACGTTCTAGGGGACTTATGACCTAATATGTTGAGTCCCATAGTGCTCAGAGCCATTTGAACCATTTTTGAACCAGAGAGTCTGACGTCCGTGTTTAGTGAACATAAATATGAGCAAACCTCTGCTAATTTGTTACAGTATCGCCTATGCCAAGTTTCATGTACAGTGCATGAATTATCAGAGGTTGTAATCAATGTAACCGAGATTGCCAAGTTCTGATCATCTCAAGACACATCACGTTAATACGAAGTAACGCCGCCTCTACCCTTGATAACGACCTCAGTCCGATTAGGAAGAGAGCCTAGAAGTTTCTTCAGGTATGCCACGCCAAATTCAAGCCACTCATTAATAATTGCGGGGGGCGTTCAATAAGTAATGTAAAATATTTTTTGCTCGGCCATTTTTGGTTGAAAAATGTAGAATTTGTTGTGGTACATTGTGGAATATTCCCTTCTCAGCCTCTATCGTTTCACGAAGTTCCGATAGGTGGTGGCGCTGTACGTAGCCTTCAAAATTGTATCTGTAACAGAGACGTGTTCCAAGCAAAGAGCTGTCATTAAATTCCTTTTGGCGGAAAACAAGAGTATCGCAGATATTCATAGGCGCTTGGAGAATGTCTACAGAAACCTGGCAAATAACAAAAGCACGGAGAGTCGTTGGGCGAAGCGCCTGCTGTCTTTTTGCAACGAGGCTGTGCAAACCTGTCCGATCCTCTGCCTGTCGGCCGACCACACACAGCTGTGTCCCATGCAATGTTGAAAGTGCCGACACGCATTTGACATGATCGACGGAATACAATCAAACACCATCTGGTGTAACCAAAGGTGTGTCCCCGCTGGGTACCTCTGCGCCTAACAGAAAACTGAAGAAACAATTTCAGCATGTTTATCACCACAAAAAAGCAAACAGACTTTTCAGTCACCGGGACAACGCAAGGCCTCACATGCGTCTGCGCATCCGAGAGGATATCACAAAATTCACTGGACTGTGATTCCTCATCCACCCTACACCCTGGATCTCACACCATCCGATTTGCATCTGTCTGGCCTAGCGAAGGATGCAAGTCCAGAGGAAGCAGTACATGGATGACTGACAGGTTACTGCGGTACCATGTGGGCATACAGGCCTTCCCAATAAGGTGGCGTCAGCTGTCTCAGTGAATGGAGATTACAATGAAAAATACGATTTTGTAACCAAAAGAATGCCTTTAAAGCGACAAAGACGCCGTTATCAAGAGCTCACTGAGTTTGAACGAGGTCGTGTAATAGGGCTACGAGAAGCTGGCAGTGCCTTCTGTGATAAAATATCGTGTATTGGAATCCTGAACGTTCTTCCAGAAAAAAAATGTGTACCATTACTTATTGAACGATTCTCATAGGTCACGTAGAGCTACCGAATCGTAGGGATGTTGACTGCTACGTTTCACACGATTTTACCAACAATGCCAGATATTTTCTATGGTATTAAGCTCGGGTTACGATAGGGTGCCTGAGTGTTCGCCAAATCTAAAACTGACATGTGCAGTCCTGTGGACATGGCTGCTGTTATCCGGGAACACGGGAATGTCCACAATACACGCATCACTAACAGGTAGCAAGCAGGATGATGATGATGTTTAGTTTACGGGACACTCAAGTGCGCGGTCATCAGCGCCCGTACAAGGTCCCAATTTTAACGTAGTCCAGTTTCTTACACAGTCCAATCTACCTATTCTCGTGAATTATGATAATGAGGATGAGATGATGAGGACAACACATACATCCTGTCCCTGGGCAGAGAAAATCGTCAACCCGGCCGGGAATCGAACCTGGGACCCCGTGATCCAGAGAAGCAACGCTCTCCACTAGACCACGAGCTGCGGACCAGGTTGCAGGAAGGGAAGCAACTTGTCACCGGAAATGTTGAAATAAAGAATCTAGATCATGTTCGCGGTATCCTGATTGAGAAGACCAGTCATTATACGAAAAATAACCCAAAAATATCACCCAACTATCTACCGCCTGATTTGAAACCTGCACACAGTGTGAGTGAAACACCGTGGAGATGAATTCACTGACAGCAGCAATTCCTGTCGCTTTTGATAGTGATTGCCATTCACAAGGCGTGATGACACTCGCCTCTGCTTCCTGTCGGTCAGAATGTTTATACGACCACCGTTCTTTCTCCTTGTTACATGGCTGCAAATGGTACACCCACTCTTTGTAGACACGTTGTTCAGTCAGCGTTGACACACCAACAAATCGGGCAACTTAATCAAGTTTGGTCATTGCAAGTCCAAACACGACGGCTCCTTTCCGTCATTCTGTCACATCTCCATGACCACCCACCTGAATGCGCTGATTCCATGCAACAGACTGGCACTCGCATACCACGTCAGCAGTGGAGGATAACATGGCTGCATGGCACCAGTTGCAAACCATCACAGAGGTCCTGTAAGCTTATTTGTAGTGTTTACACATCAACGGCAAAAAAAGAAAAAAAATCGCAGCCCAACAAGGAGTTGTCCGAGCTAAACGAAAGTTGGCAGGCGTATTTCCTCTACGTCTGAAAGTTGACGTCTATTCAAATTCCGCGCCAATCATATTACACTGAACACTACTAGCGACACTATGGGGTGCAAATCAGGTTTGATTTAAATACGAGCTGAAACGGTCGTGAGCGTCAGTTACATTTGAGACTGGATGTGATGAGTTAATATTACTCAAGATTGCCTTTAAGGCGACAAAGACGGCGTTATCGACAGCTCACTGAGTTTGAACGAGGTCGTGTAATAGGGCTACGAGAAGCTCGATGTGTCTTCTGTGACATTGAAGCGGTGGTCACAGAAATGTACGGCCGCGAGAAGACCTGCACCCGGACAACCACATGATAGTACAGACGCATGGCTCTGTTGCATCGTACTGCATATGCAGCAACAATCTGAGCTGCAGTTGACACGACAAACTGTTACAAAGCGGTTACTTCAAGGACAAGCCCTGAGCCAGAAGCCTTGTAGCGTGCATCCTACTGACGGCAAACCGCTGTCATTTGGGGCATCAGTGGTGTCAAGCGAGAGCTCGTTGGAGGGTAGGGTGTAGGCCTGTTGTGCCTTCTGATGGAAACCGGTTTTGTCTCGGTGCCAATGATGTCTGTGTGTTAGTTAGCGAGAGATCAGTTGAGGACCTGCAACCAACCTGTCTGCGGAGTAGACACAAGGGACCTACAACTGGAGTTATGGCCTGGGGTGCGACTTTGCATGACAGCAGGAGCACTCTCGTGGTATCCCAAGTACCCTGACTACAAGTTTTGCACGTCAATCTGGTGATTCGACCTGTTGTGCTGCCATTCGTGAAGAACATTCCAGGGGTTGTTTTCCAACAGGATAACGCTCGCCCACATACCGATGTTCTAACCCAACATGCTCTACAGATTGTCGACATGTTGTCTCGGCCTGCTCGATCACCATATCTGTTTCCAATCGAGCACGAATGGGACACTCCAGTGTCATTCACACAAAGCATAAATCGCCCCTGTTTCGTCCGACCAAGTGCAAAAGGCATGGAACTCCATCCCATAAACTGACACCAGGCACTTGCACAACTTACGACAAACAGAATGATCGTTTGCATGGTTGCGTTCAACATTCTGGCGTTTGAACCGGTTATTAAAGTACCAGCATTTCACATTTGCAAGGGCTTTTCTAGTCCTTACGTTAACCTATGATCTTTTCACGTTATCACTTAAACATATTACCTAGACACATATATTTCCGAAATTTCGTTACTCTACATTGATGACGTCGTAGTGTCATTTCAAACAGTGCATGGGGGCTTAATTAAATAGAAATGCAAATAATTTTAATTTTAGTCGCTGATTGTCCGGTTACGCAGTCTCGTAACCGGTTGGCCCTGAATAATATTAGTATTGCTCCGCAATCTGACTGCATAGAATAACAACAAGAATGAAAGGAAATTTCCGTTAACACATTTAGTTAATTAAGTTCCCAGCAACTATAAAAGCTACGAAACAACAAAGTACAAATGTAACTGTTCTGTGTGTGGAAGTATGATTCAACGTACACATCTGGTACCGTTCTTCCACGATAAACGATAAGACAAGATATTTTGAACACCATTTACACTGAAGTAATTAAAAAAAACTAGAAATCTATAATTGCATATAGAAACCAGAATTACAGTCTAACACAAGAACACGAGCCAGACGGTTTGTTGACTGAACCTGTGACCAAGAGGCATTGTTACATAGGACATTAAAAATTTTAAAAATTCTTTACCTTAATATATGTTGACGAAAAAAATACACTCTGCTCATTACAACATCCCCAATCGAATAACATATGGTGTCTTGCCCAACAGAACAACTAGTACTCTATCGACGTCTCAACAAGCACAGATCTCGCCTGCCTCAGAACTACCACTACTCTCTCCAACTTCTCAGCAAGCACTGCCAGTGGAGGCGGCTGAATAATACTCTTTGGCGCAATCTCTAGCGCTGTGGCTCAATGTAGCCACCTTTCAAGAGGTAAGTGGCGAATACCGAAATAACGAATAATAAAATATCTGTAAGACAGTATTTCGGAACTTTTTTACAATGTTTATACATTTAGATGTGTCCACCCTCCGTTGCATGGAACAGGTCTAATCAGTAGACCAATTCTGCCCACACCCGACCCAGCGCATCAGGAGTGGTGGTTAGAAGCGTTGCTGCGATGCGGAGTAGCAAGTCGTCGAGGTTCTGTGCTGAAGGTGGAACATGAACTCGGTCCTTGATGTAACCCCACAAGAAAAAAAAATCGGAGGGCGCTAAGTGCAGTGACCGTGGTTGCCGTTCGAGTAAATCCGGGTCAGCAGCCGTAGCAGGGTCCACCAGTGACGCGGCAATGCCTCATTCAGGTACTCTCATGCACAACCGTGGAAATGCTGAGGAACGCTATCTTGCTGAAAGACAAAATCGCTGCTACAATTTTCAAGTAGCATGAGAGACAATTGCAGCACGTCCAGATTTTAGCATCTGCGGTTGTTGGCGTCCATTTCTGCGTCTTTCTTTTTTTATATTATGTCCACGCTCTCTATTCCACCTACACATAAGGAAATACGAAACTTTATTTTACACATAAAAAACAGCAAAGTGTCAGACGATCATGGTATATTTGCAGAAATGCTCACTATCGGAGGTGAATTCTTGACTGACAGACTACAAGCTATCATTACCAATATACGGGAAAACGGCGTCATACCAGCAGATTGGAAGAGGCTTTCATCCACGCACTACAAAAAAAGAGGTTAAAATGATCCAAGCAATCGCTGAGGTATTTCACGTCTATCAACTGCCTACAAAGTTTTCTTGCGTGCCCTGCTTATCAGAATGGAGCAAAAGACAGAACATTTGATAGATGAATACCAGCCAGGCTTCCGACTGGGCCAATGGTGTGCGGAACTAATCTGCAACGTTAATATGACACTGCAACACCGAAAGTCAAACCCCACAGCTGTAAGTTTCGTAGACTTCAAAATGTCTATGGCTCAATCGACCGCATCAGTCTATTCAATACAATTCGTGAACACGGTGTGGATAACAAAACAACTATGACAATGGACCAGAATTTGACAGGGACGTTCTCTAAAGCATAATTCATGCTCGTAATCTCCGAACCTTTTCAAATTAGTACTGGAGTAAGGCTCAGCCTAATACTCGAACGATCATCAAAATCTGAGAGAAAGAAATACCTGGAACAAATATGGGAGCAAATAATAAACGAATCAACATCAATCGCCTTGCTTTTGGTGACGACCTAGCAATAATTAAACGGACTCCAGACGAAGTGAGTTACGCCATCGAGAAGCTTCATGATTCCGTCAACCAGAAGGGACTCCAAATCCCTCTTATGTAGTATAAGAAACCACTGTCCATCAAAGCCAGTCTTTGACACTACCAAGTAGTCTTTCTAACAAAAACGCTGTACGATACGGGGATGTCATCATTATGTATCAAAGTCAAAGACATAGAGAAAATAGGACAAATACTGAAAAAATATTTGGACACAAAATTCAAGATCGTGTCTGGATGCGCAAAAGCTCAGAACTGTATTCGCCTGCTGAGCGAGTCATCTCGCTTGTAACGAAAAGACGGATGAAATTCTAAGGTCATATAGTGCGAATGGACAACTCTCACTTGACCAAGAAAATTTACGACATTGTCAACGGAATCCGACAATCCGAAATATGTTGGCTGATAGACTCCCAAAGGGACTTCACAGAATTCGGTGTTGACCCACTGGCAACTACACGGACTATACACTGGCAAAAAATCAGTACACATAACTTCATACCCAAGAATCCAACAGGAATGAATTTGAAACTTAAAAACACTTGGAGCCGAGAAAGAACACAGCTACAAAGTGAAAAGATGAAGTTTTGGGAATATAAGAAGAACAAAAAAGCCAGGGCTAAGTAACGGTTCCACAAGCTCCTTAGAAGATGACACGATATACAGGATGCGGTAAAGCAATTTGACAAAAAGTGTAGGACAGAAGGGCAGCATCAAACAAAGGAATTTGAGTATAGGAACTAGGGGTCGCAGTTGCATATTTTCGGCGGTAAATCAGCGTAACTGAAATCCGACATATAAACGTCTTTATACAAAATTAAAAGTGATTCACAGAAAATGTATACGCAACCAAAATGTTTGGACTAACTGAACGTCGCCCGCATCTCGTGGTCATGCGGTAGCGTTCTCGCTTCCCACGCCCGGGTTCCCGGGTTCGATTCCCGGCGGGGTCAGGGATTTTCTCTGCCTCGTGATGGTTGGGTGTTGTGTGATGTCCTTAGGTTAGTTAGGTTTAAGTAGTTCTACGTTCTAGGGGACTGATGACCATAGATGTTAAGTCCCATAGTGCTCAGAGCCATTTTTGAACTAACTAAACGTCAAGATGTAAAGAAGAAGAACTCAAAGCATCGCATATACGTGTATCGTACTTAGCTGCGTGTTTGCAGCGGATCGCTCGTGATGACGATGGATGTATGTTGCCTGGGAATTCTGTACTACCCGAAGGTGGTTGTTGTGTGGATTGAAAATGCCTTCACGGGTAAAGCAAACCTTGTCCGTTAACAAGACACGTTCAGAGAAATTCCGCTGTAGCACTACCTGTTGTAGGAACCAGTCAACAAATTCCTTTTTTATCGCTGGAAAGGATGTAGACTAGTCTGATGAACGAGATTCCAGACCGGTCTACACCAAGTTCATGAGCGATTCGTCTGCTACCTGTCGTTGGATCTTGCTCTACGCGATGTAACACATCTTCGTCAACTCAGCTGTACGAGCAGTGGTTTCCTGCCTGTGTCACGCTTATTAGCCCTCAAAGATCCTGTGTCTCTCATGCGTCTGTCAGTTGACACAGAAGTATTTTTCAGATGCAGCCTGCGATGTGGATAATATTCCTGGTAAATCCTACGAGCCATCCTTGCATTGCCATGAGCAGCGCTGTGGGCCAAATGCATGTCACATACCTCAATCCAAACATATTCCGTGTTTCTTCTCCACCACACTCACTCGTTGGTAGCTGCTTTAATCGGACAACCGTATCTACGGAATGCAATGAGAGGGTACTGCACACCAATATCCTGCACTGGACATAAGTTACACCTACCCACAGGAGTAGAGCGCAGCTTGTTTACATCTGGAAAACTCAAACAAATTTCAAACATGAAGACCGTCAATCATCCGTGGTTGGTGGTGACACACGTAGAGCCGTAAATATCCGGTTGTGACCTCTAGTTGCTATACTCAAATTCCTTCGTCTGATCCTGTCATTCTGCCATACACTATTGGTCAAACTGTTTTCTGCACTCTGTATATGAGTTGCATGATATTTGCTTGTGACACGGTAAATAAACAAAAACAGTGGAGACTCGATTATCCGGACCTCAGTTACACGGATTTGCGATTATCCGGATTGTTAACTGTTACCCTCTGACTGTCTACTCCGCGCCACGCGTGGCAAACTGTGAAGTGGGCTGCTTCTGTGTTGGCAGCGCTGTGTAGCGCTTTGCATTGGATCTCTGACTGCGCTTTCTTTGTAAGAGACTATGTGGCTGGTTGGACTCGTTGGACGTTAGTCGCCAGCAGTGATGGAAGTACTGTTGGGCAGTTGGAGGTGAACAGCCAGCAGCGATGGATGCTGGATATGAGAAGTTAGCATTGATGGAGGGAAGAGGTCTGAAGTGTTAGCCTAAGCTAACGATATGTACATGTTCGACTTGGAGATTGAATATTATTCATGATTATATACCTTTGTACTAGATGTCACGTTACTAAAGTAAAAAAAAAAGAATACATTATTTGGTTTGTAACAAAATCTTTCCTTTGCCAACCACATGCCTATTAGTAGTCAGCGGCTTTAGTAGTTAGAATCTTTTATTTAGCTGGCAGTATTGACGCTCGCTGTATTGCAGTAGTTCCCGTAATGAAGATTTTTGTGAGGTAAGTGCTTAATGAAGTGAATAGGTTATTGTTAGGATTTCTTTTTAGTCACGGCCATTCTTTTGAATTAATTATTTGAAGTCAGGTTATCCTTTGTTTGAGCAGTCAGATTGCGTTGCGCTAGTATATTGTGGGCGTCAGTCACTCAGCAGTTTGAGTACAGCCACATTCATTTAAATAAAGACGTTTCAAAATGAACAGCAGGAAGTGCAAGGAGATGAAACAGAAGAAAACGTAGATGCGGAAAATGGTGCAGGACCGTCTCATGCAGAGGCATTTAGAATCCTGGAAAGAGCTTTCAAACGGTAAGCAATGTGTGATACAGTGAATTTACTACAATTAAAACGAATTCTTGATGTATCAACAATTAAGAGAAAAACTTGTTTACATGAAATTATAATTAACAAATATTTTAAAAAAATGAAAGTTTAGCTAGTGTCCTAAGTGACTTTTCGTAGGTATTTCATGATCAATGTTCGAGTATTTTAGTAATTTTTAGAAATATGTAAGTATGTATGAAAAAGTGTCTCTGATCCCTTAACAAACATTGATTTTTCTTTGTTTCAATAAATTTAACTTTTTCTTGTTTTGAATAAGTGTATTATGTATAAGCCTAGAGAGATAACCATTTGCCAACATACCTACACCGAGCGAGGTGGCGCAGTGGTTAGCATACTGGACACGCATTCGGGAGGACGACGGTTCAAACCGCGTCCGGCCGTCTTGAGTATGTTTTCCACGATTTCCTCAATTCGCTTCAGGTAAATGCCGGGATGGTTCCTTTGAAAGGACACTGCCAATTTCCTTCTCCATCCTTCCCTAATTCGATGGGACCGATAACCTCGCCAATTGGTCCCCTCTCCGAAATGAACGAACCAACCATACCTAGCAGATATGGCAGACAGGCGAAGTAGGTTACCATTCTAAAGTTAATAATAAAAAAAATACACTACTGACCATTAAAATTGCTACACCAAGAAGAAATGAAGATGATAAACGGGTATTCATTGGACAAATATATTATACTAGAATTGCCATGTGATTACATTTTCACGCAATTTGGCTGCATAGATCCTGAGAAATCAGTACCCAGAACAACCACCATTGGCCGTAATAACGGCCTTGATACGCTTTGGCATGGAGTCAAGCAGAGCTTGGATGGCGTGCACAGGTACAGCTGCCCATGCAGATTCAACACGATATCATAGTTCATCAAGAGCAGTGTGACGAGCCAGTTGCTCGGCCACCATTGACCAGACGTTTTCAGTTGGTGAGAGATCTGGAGTATGTGCTCACCAGGGTAGCAGTCCAACATTTTCTGTATCGAGAAAGGCCCGTATAGGACCTGCAACATGCGGTCGTGCATTATCCTGCTAAAATGTAGGGTTTCGCAGGGATTGAATAAATGGTAGAGCCACGGGTCGTAACACATCTGAAATGTAACGTCCACTGTTCAAAGTGCCGTCAATGAGAACAACAGGAGACCGAGACGTGTAACCAACGGCACCCCATACCATCACGCCGGGTGATACGCCAGCATGGCGATGACGAATACACGCTTCCAATGTGCGTTCACCGCAATGTCACCAAACACGGATGCGACCATCACGATGGTGTAAACAGAACCTGGATTCATCCGAAAAAATGACGTTTTGCCATTCGTGCACCCAGGTTCGTCGTTGAGTACACCATTTCAGGCGCTCCTGTCTGTGATGCAGCGTCAAGGGTCACCGCAGTCATGGTCTCCGAGCTGATAGTCCATGCTGCTGCAAACATCGTCGAACTGTTCGTGCAGATGGTTGTTGTCTTGCAAACGTCGCTATCTGTTGACTCGGGGATCGAGACGTGGCTGCACGATCCGTTAGAGCCATGCGGATAAGGTGGCTGTCATCTCGACTGCTAGTGATACGAGGCCGTTGGGATCCAGCACTGAGTTCCGTATTACCCTCCTGAGCCCACGGATTCCATATTCTGCTAACAGTCATTGGATCTCGACCAACGCGAGCAGCAATGTCGCGACACGATAAACCGCAATCGCGATAGGCTACAATCCGATCTTTATCAAAGTCGGAAACGTTATGGTACGCATTTCTCCTCCTTACACAAGGCATCACAACAACATTTCACCATGCAACGCCGGTCAACTGCTGTTTGTGTATGAGAAATCGGTTGTAAATTTTCCTCATGTCAGCACGTTGCAGATGTCGCCACCGGCGCCAACCTTGTGTGAATGTTGTGAAAAGCTAATTATTTGCGTTTCACGGCATCTTCTTCCTGTTAAATTTGGCGTCTGTAGCACGTCATCTTCGTGGTGTAGCAATTTTAATGGCCAGTAGTGTAGTTTCCTTTATAAATTTTGTTATCCGAGTTTTCGATTATCCGAACGACTTACGACAACAATTAGTCCGGTTAATCGAATCTCGACTGTAAACTAATGACTTTCCGATACGTTACTTCGCGGTCAAGAACTACCGCACTTCTTCGACTAGGGTATAGTGAAACGTTACTCTGTAATGCAGTGATGAACGGCCTGCGTAGTGTTGAGATCGTGCTTATTGCTACAGAGGAGTTGCACTATTGCGAGAGCGGGACACGTGCGGTACAGAAGGTCGCTGGGTTACTGTACCATCCTGCAGCCAGGAAACCCCCGGTCGGAAGATAACACACACTGCGGGAAGTAACGGCAGTCGTTGCACGTGCGGGCTTCTTGGAAGCGGGTGCACGGAACCTCACCTCCCAGATGCGTATATAAAGACTCCGTGACAGCAGAAACGGCACATCTGCGAAGAACTCCGCGCTAAGCACACTAACTATGGCCAGGACATTGCTCGTGGTCACCGCCATGATGGCCGTTGCCGCTCTAGTCTCCTGTGTGTGCGAAGACTGGCGTGAGTACAGCAATACTGGCTGCGCTGGGGGCCATTGCTCGTTTCTGTTTGTAGTCGCGTAGCCTGCCTCTGGGCGTTCAGTGTGTTGACTACTGTCCATGGTATTGACGACGACGACGATATCACTTTCATTTTGTTTGAGTAATCAGTCTTTCTACTCGTTTGATGCGACCCGCCACGAAATCCTCTGCTGAGCCAACTTCTTCGTCTCATAGTAGGAAGTGTAAACTATGTCTTCAATTATTTGCTGGATGTATTCAAAGCTCTGTCTTCGTCCTCAGTTTTTAAGCTCTACAGCTCCTTCTAGTACTATGGAACCTATTCCGCGATGGCTTAACAGATGTCGTGCCATCGTTTCCTCGCCGGTTCTTCGGAGAACCTCCTCGTTCGTTACCTTATCAGTCCACTTAATTTTCAAAATTCTACTGCAGCACCACATTTAAAATGCTACTATTGTCTTCTTTTCCGGTTTTCCCACAGTACATGTTTCACGATCACACAACGCTGTGCTCCAAACGTACATTCTCTGAAATTTATTCGTCAAATTAAGGCTTATGTTTGATACTAGTAGACTTCTCTTTGGCAGGAATGCTCTTTTTGCCAGTGCTAGTCTGCTTTTTATGTTCTCCTTACTCCGTCCATCGTTGGTTACTTTGCTTCCTAGGTAGCAGAATTCCTTAACTTCAACTAATTCCTGATCACCAATCCTGATTTCTCATTGCTGCTACTTTTCATTACTTTCGTCTTTCTTCATTCTACTCTTAATCCGTTAGACTGTTCATTCCATTCAGCAGATCCTGTAGTCTTTCACTTCCACAGACGATAGCAATGTTATTAGCGAATTTTATCATTGATATACTTTTACCCTGAATTTTAATTCCACTCTTGAACCTTTCTTTTATTTGCGTTATTGCTTCTTCGATGTATAGGCTGAATAACAGGGACGAATGGATACATCCCTGTCTTACACTCTTTTCCATCAGTACATTTCGTTCTTGCCCTTCCAATCCTATTACTCCCCCTTGAATCTTCTGCAAATTGTAAATTACCTGTCTTTCCTTATAGCTTACCCCTATTTTTCTCAGACTTTCGAACATCTTATCCATTTAACATTGTCTAACGCTTGCTCCAGGTTGACAAATCATGTGAGTGTATCTTTACTTTTCTTTGGTCTTGCTTCAGATATCCACCGCAACTTCGAAACTGCCTGTCTGGTGCCTTTCTCTCCTAAAGCCAAACTGATCATCATCTAACACATCTTCAATTCAAAATTTTGAAAAACACAGCCCTCAGTCAGATAGTCAAAATTAAAATGAAATGTAACAGAGATGCAAGCCACTAGAGGCTGCCATGTGTCCTTTGCTACAGTCACTGTTATGCTGTAACATTTAGTTTTAATTTTGTCCGAAGAAGGTGTCCCTTGTGACACCGAAACCTAGGTTACAAATTAATTGCGTTCGCGACTAAGGACTGTGTTTTTCAAAATTTTGTATTATACATCAGTCGCTGATTGACAGCCATGTTAAAAACCTTAACATCCTTAAAATTTTCTTTTCCATTCTTCTGCATATTATTCGTGTCAGCAACTTGGATGCGTGGTCTGTTAAGCTAATTGTGCGATAATTTTCGCACTTCTCGGCTCTTTGCAATCTTCGGAATTGTGCGGATGAGGTATTTCCTAAAGTCAGATGGTATATTGCCAGACTCATACATCCTACACACCAACGTCAACAGTAGTTTTGTTGCCACTCCCCGCACTGATTTTAGAAATTCTGACGGAATGTTATCTAACGCTTCTGTTTTATTCGATCTTAAGTCTTCAAAACCTCTTTTAAATTCTGATTCTGATACTGGATCCCTTATCTCTTCCATATCGACCTCAGTTCGTTCTTCTATCACATCAGACAAATCCACCCGCTCATAGAGGCCTTCATTGTAGTCTTTCCCGCTCTCTCCTTTGTATGAACAGTGGAATTTCCATTGCACTCTTAATGTTATCACCCTTGCTGTTAATTTCACCGTAGGCTATTTTGGCTTTTACATATGCCGACTCAGTCCTTCCCACAATCATTTCGCTTTCTATTTCTCCACATTTTTCATGCAGCCGTTTCGCCTTAGCTGCCCTGCACTTCCCATTTATTTCATTGCTAAGTGACTCGTATTTTTGTGTTCCTGAATTTTCTTGGAGGTTTTTGTAGTTCCTTGTTTCATCAGTAACTGTTTATCATCAGGTAAAACAGGCTGAGGACGTGGTCAGGATGGCAATAGCGTAGTGTCTGCACCCGAGTGTAACGTCGGGGAGGCAGCAGCTAACAGCGTACACTACGTGTTCTTACGAGCGGGGTGCCACACATCTAATGTGCGAATGCCAGTTGCTGCAGAGGAAAAAACATGACCAGAAATTTTGTTTCATATCACTCCCCACTCACTATCACTGTGACAATATTTACCCGCAGTTTTAATGTGTATTAACTGACCTCTCGTCTGAATGAAACACTGGCAGCTTTAACTCAGATGGATCACTTTCTGCTAAAAATCAAGTCGTCTCGTTCACACACGTGGTGATTCGTTTATTCTGGCCTTTTAATACCAAATCCCGTAGACAATGATTTTTCGCATGGTTTGTTAGCTAGCCATAATCTCTAGTTTAGTCGACCAAAAGGTGCTAAATTTTCTTAAAGTTGGTATTTCTACGCAATATAACAAAAATTCTAAAAGTGGCAGGGGTAAAATACAGGGAGCGAAAGGCTATTTACAATTTGTACAGAAACCAGATGGCAGTTATAAAAGTCGACGGACATGAAAGGGAAGCAGTGGTTGGGAAGGGAGTGAGACAGGGTTGTAGCCTCTCCCCGATGCTATTCAATCTGTATATTGAGCAAGCAGTAAAGGAAACAAAAGAAAGATTCGGAGTAGGTATTAAAATCCATGGAGAAGAAATAAAAACTTTGAGGTTCGCCGATGACATTGTAATTCTGTCAGAGACAGCAAAGGACTTGGAAGAGCAGTTGAATGGAATGGACAGTGTCTTGAAAGGAGGGTATAAGATGAACATCAACAAAATAAAAACAAGGATAATGGAATGTAGTCGAATTAAGTCGGGTGATGCTGAGGGAATTAGATTAGGAACTGAGACACTTAAAGTAGTAAAGGAGTTTTGCTATTTGGGGAGCAAAACAACTGATGATGGTCGCAGTAGAGAGGATATAAAATGTAGACCGACGATGGCAAGGAAAGCGTTTCTGAAGAAGGGAAATCTGTTAACATCGAGTATAGATTTAAGTGTCAGGAAGTCGTTTCTGAAAGTATTTGTATGGAGTGTAGCCATGTGTGGAAGTGAAACATGGACGATAAATAGTTTAGACAAGAAGAGAATAGAAGCTTTTGAAATGTGGTGCTACAGAAGAATGCTGAAGAATAGATGGGTAGATCACATAACTAATGAGGAAGTGTTGAATAGGATTGGGGAGAAGAGAAGGTTGTGGCACAACTTGACCAGAAGAAGGAATCTGTTGGTAGGACATGTTCTGAGGCATCAAGGGATCACCAATTTAGTATTGGAGGGCAGCGTGGAGGGTAAAAATCGTAGAGGGAGACCAAGAGATGAATACACTGAGCAGATTCAGAAGGATGTAGGTTGCAGTAGGTACTGGGAGCTGAAGAAGCTTGCACAGGATAGAGTAGCATGGAGAGCTGCATCAAACCAGTCTCAGGGCTGAAGACCACTACAACAGAACAGAAATTGTTGCCGAGAAACGCATTTGTCAGTGTCGTCAGTGTAATGTTAAGTGTGCAGTTTGTTTCTAGATACTTTATTTCCATGCCGCTCGGCATCGTTTCCTGCCGCTGTAAGAGCTCCCCGTCTACTTAATGTAAAAACAGATCTGTGGCGCAAGGCCGTGACCGGACTATTGGCCTAAATGGGTCCTCACATGCTCAATATTTATTGTGCAATAATATTGTGCCAGTATAATGCGCGATAGTGTGAGGCGAAGAACGGCATAATACTATTGCGCAAAATTCATGCCTGGGACGCGTCAGCTAGAACTCTGCCTTCGTAGCGAACGTGTCGGCACTCCAGGGTGTTGATCTTGTTTGCATTGCGACTGAGTTACTCGCCTTGCAAAATACATGTAGAAATAACAACAGAACGGAAGAAGTAAGTCCAAAAAGCTTCCAATAAAAGTGTCAATGGGCATGGGGCATAGTCACTGCAAGACAGATTTGTAACACCAAACAGCAAGTAACTAAAAAATTAAACGAGTGAACTATGTAATTTATCGTTACAAGTATTGTTCTTTATGTATTTTTCTACTGTAACAATAGTTACAAACGAAATAAAACAACCGAAGTGATCTAGCGGATAAAGACTGCAGCACTGCAGGTTGTGTCTGTCAATTACCCCTTTGAAACGTCACTTGTCTGTGCCTAGTCACGTGACCAAGTTAGTTCCCGCTAAGGCCAGGTTTACCGTTCGCTTTGACGAGTGATACTTAGCAGCAACAAACGGTGTTGCCAAACAACTTCTAATACAGATCAACAGAAGTTGTGTGTAGGATACATTAGAAAGGCTGGATGTACAAGATTTCTTAACTTCGAACGGTTGAGTGTGTTTCTGCCGAACTCGATAAACAGGGATGAGACGTATTCACTTCATTACATGTTCTCCGCAAGCCAATGATAATGCACAGTGCGTGCTGAAGTGGACTTTGCTGCAGTGTTAGCGACTTCCTGTTCTATTCCATTCGTGTATTAAGCAAAGGAAGAAGTTACCATCTATATTTCTCCGCACGCACCCAAAAATTATTTTATTCTAAGATATAAGACGGTATCATCAGAATTGTCGCACACTCTTCGTCGAATACCGCTTCTTTAAATTTACGCAAGAGGTTATCGCGAGAACAACGTTGTCTTTCAGTTTTTTTTTATAAAGATTGTTAAAATTGCCTTTGTGTTAAAGAGAAGGTCCTAATAATGAATTGTAAAAATGGCAAGTGGGTGTCGCATTAAACTTATTCGAAGCCTCTTCTTTCTCTTTTTGTTAGAATATTTGTCCTTTACTGCTTACTACTGTATTTTATTTTATCCTCAACTCGCTTAATTCAAAAACAGAATAATTCCCACACTTTACTTTGTATTCTAAGTAAGTCCTTTTTGTACTAAAAAGCTTAAAAATAGATTTAAAATAAGCAATGAGTATCCAGCGATATTGAAGAAATAAATACTTTTGGTCTCAGACCATCGAGGTATCGATAAAGTTTTAGGTGTTGGTGTTGATACCTTTGTCGTATCGAATCTAATATTGGAATGTCCTTATTTGCACACTGATACTTAATCCAGTGCGAAAAGCGCTTTGAATTTGGCTGTATCGCCTGTTTCACTTTCTCCAGTCATAACTAGAGTTGCAATAGTGTTGTAGACTATCGCTGACAATCGTAAGTAAGCGTAGACTACAGTATTTTTTCTAGTAGATTTAGTCAGTTAAGGTTGTACCAGCATCACCTGTACATTAGGTGTGTTGCACACCTATTGGGCATCACCTCATAACAATCTCTTTTTTTTACGTATGCTGTAATTATCCTACTAGATTCCCCTAAAAACCGGAAGCTGTGACCCGCCTAGAAGCAGGGTGAGGATATATTATGGGCCTTGTGATCTACGGAACGTCTAATTCTATATTGTTATCCTCCTGCCTGTCACTTAAAAGTAAATATTATTTATTGCTACACTGGAATTGGCAATTTTTAATTCAGGTCTTATTCGAAAACTGTTCATTTGTAACGTGTAACAGAGGGATGCCGTAATAAAAACGAAGAAGAAAATACAGATTTATTATACAGAGGCAGAAAACGCAAACTCTTCAACAGAAATTTAAAATAAAAACAACCACAAAGCAAAAATATATCAAACTTCGCTTCACTACTTCGTCAAACTTCTACAAAACATGTTTCTGTTATTCTTAAAGACTATTCAGGGTTATCAGTGATAACAGGAAACTCTTGCCTTTGATCATGAGGAAGAACGTTTTATTGAGTACAAAATAACAATAATAATAATATTTTTTTGTGTCTGCCCATGTGAATTGTAGTTACTTCAAAAGTAACTGCTTTGGTTACATAAAAGAGCAAAATTTACGCGATCAAATAATTTCTCTTACTTATAAAATGCAGTTTATATCCTGTAAGGATATAAAATATGCAACTGACTAACACCGAATGATGATCGGTTCCAATTATGTGCGAAACAGACAACCGAAGAAACAAAAAAAGACAGAGACGTCGTCGATTCCCAGTTTCTCTCTTACACATTCATTTATGTTTTTTCTCTACCAGATCTACCAATACTACTGGTAAACATACCATTTACTACGTCATATGTGTAGCGTACCAAACCTACCGAACCGTGGTTTCGGTATGCGCAGCTATAGTGACGACACACATCTGCATGTTACTGGAGGGATGTCGGGTATCGCCAGACGAGCTATAGTAACTGCTGAACGTGGTGGTGTTTCAGAGCTGACGACAGATGTCGCCTGCGAGAACGACGACGGGTTCCCGCCGGTGTGCATCGGGCCGTGTGACCTCCTCGGCTACGAATCGGGCCGCTGCGTCGACAAACTGTGCCGCTGCTCCACCGACGGTGAGTCTCTTTCACTCCCTGTCTCTCCTACTGTCGTAATTCTTTTCCTGTTACATAACCTTCACTGGAGGGGTACCTTATCGTAGTCACTACCACTCGACAGCCAAGATGTCCTGACAGCTAGGCGAATAGTCAATACGTATCTGGCGAGTTATTTAAATTTAATTACAAGAGGCTGTAGAGAATCTACAATGTCCTACTGTTTCCAAGCGTCTTGGTCCACATTCCGAACGCGATACAGCAGCGATTTTTCGTGCTATAGATTCGAAAAGTTTTTGGTACGTTTCCTACTTAGAAATCACGCAAATTCCGTACATTACGGGTCAATGGTTCGTAAATGCAAAACTGGCTCCAGATAGCGTGCAGATGTGTTCCAGCGGTTTCACGTCAGTTGCAAATACACTGTTATGCTCTTCAGATCACTGTAGTAGGATTCTGCCATGCCACCACTGTTGGGGAGACATCAAGCGTGAAGGGATGCAGGTCATTCTCAATAATGTTCTCATCGTCCACAGCTTTTATGGTTCGTTAAATTGCTACTACAGGTCTCGTGGAGGACAAAGTAAATGTCCCCCATAACACAATACTGCCCCCTTGCTGGGGCGCGTGTTTTGACAAGCCTTACGCTTGTATGACGGCGTATCCTGACAGGACCACATGTCTGGTGTAACGAGAAATTTATTCATTCGACCAGGCAACTAGTTTTCATTGATCCACGGTCCAGTCTCGATGATCCTGTTGGGTTAACATGCGAACACGTAGGGATCGTGTGTTACAGAGCTCCATGTTTAACGACGTGTGCTGGTGTGGTCCGAAACATTTGTGGCTGCATCAGCAATGAGCTGTGTCAGATATGCCAGAGATAACCACTTATTGTGCTTTACTGAGCGAGAAAGCCTTATCTTTCGAGTATCGTGTTAAAAAGAACCGGTGAAATCACTACATCGAAATGTGTCAGAAATTAAACACAAACTAGATCATAATATGTGCTAACAATTAAGATCAACGAGGAATTACAGGACATTTGTATACAGAATGTTTGTCAAAATAGAGTGATGGCAGATTATGCCATACAAGCCTCTTTACGAATTTTCACAGCCACTGTATTTGCGACTGCAAATGTCATAGTCGTACTAAAAGCCAGTACCATTAGCACCATTAATAAGTGTGCACGTTACAGTATTCAGATTTTGTATAGTACAAAACAGCATTGCACTCGACGTACATGTTATGAGTGGACACTGATTAACGTAGTTGTGGCACTTCGGAAAAAAACATCTAACAGGCGCACATATTAAGTCAAACAGCAAACATATAGCGAAGAAGCACACAATAAGAAACAAGATCATCAAATACGCTAAGATTAATACAGATTTAGTAGACAATCGTAGACAACCCAGTTGTCAAAAATCAGCGATGACGCACTGTCCCATACCAGTCTCCTGCGTAAGTTGGTTTCATGTAACTGATATCTGGCCACTTGATCGAAACTGAAACAGAGTACCCATGGGTACTCTGTTTCAGTCTATTTTCTTCAATAAGTGTTAGGAATGATGGGTTAATTTCGATAAAATGGCCATATACCAGTTAAATCAATGTACTCAAGAGACTAGAATGGGATAATGTGTCATCGCTGATTTTTGACAATTGGATTGTCTACAAATGTCTAGTCAATCTTTATTAACCTCAGTGTATTTGATGATCTTGTTTCTTATTGTGTTTAATTTTTAACTGCTTTCGATGCACTGAATTCGTACATGTTCTTTGTTATCAGGGTACTTAGAAATGGCATAAGGTGAAAATGGTACACTACTACTACTTAGAAGTAAAATGGGCAGTTACATTTACATCTACATCGATACTCTGCAAATCACATTTAAGTGCCTGGCAGAAGGTTCATCGAACCACTTTCAAAAATCTCTATTATTCCAATCTCGTATAGCGCGCGGAATGAACGAACACCCATATCTTTCTGTAGGAGCTCTGATTTCCCTTATTTTATCGTGGTGATCGTTTCCCCCTATGTAGGTCGGTGTCAAAAACATATTTTCGCATTCGGAGGAGAAACTCGGTGATTGGAATTTCGTGAGAGGATTCCGTCGCAACGCAAAACGCCTTTCTTTTAATGATGCCAGCCCAAATCCTGTATCATTTCAGTGACACTCTCCCCCATACTTCCCGATAATGCAAAAAGTGCTGCCCTTCTTTGAACTTTTTCGATGTACTCCATCAGTCCTATGTGGTAAGAATTCCACACGGCGTAGCAGTATTCTAAGAAAGGACAGACAAGCGTAGTGTAGGCAGTCTCCTTAGTAGATCTGTTACATTTTCTATGTGTGCTGCCAATAAAACGCAATCTTTGGTTAGCCTTCCCCACAACATTTTTTATGTGTTCCTTCCAGTTTAAGATGTTCGTAATTGTAACTCCTAGATAATACAGGAGAAATCAATCATTTGTTTCATTTAAACATTTTGTGGCAGCTGTGAAGACAATGTTTGCACGTTAATTAATTACGCGCTTCCTTTTGAGTAGTTAGTAGGTAAAGGTTCAAATTTAGCTTTCTCTTTCTTTCTGTTTCCTTTTTTGTGCCTACCCATTATTTTTTAGGTACGATCAAACACTCATATTTCTCTTTAGTTTTCGAAACACGTTTTTCCTTTTTAAAATTTAAATTATAACGGTAGTTGTTTTTTTATTTTCGCAGCTATAAACACGAATCAGCCGTGTTCTCAAAGCGATGGCTATCCGTCGCCTTGCGTGGGTTTCTGCATGCGGATGCTCAACTACTCAAGGGCTCGCTGTGTGGACGATAGATGTCGCTGTCTGCCCTGAGGCTCCACTGCCTCACGCAACTCGCAACTCACTCATCATCGCTGTACTGCAATACTTACATTTCCTTCTAAAATGTATATCCAAATACATCTAATTTATTCACTATTTGTAGAATTTTATTCTCTTTCTCGAGTGATCTAATTTAGTGGGCGGTGAAACACTGGACTCTTATACGGGAAGAGCGAAGAGAGAGCGTCGAATCCCTAACTGGTCGTTATGAATCCCGTATCCTGAGATTTCCTTAACTACGTCACGCAAATTCTAGAATGGTTCCTTGAACACAGACTTATCCTTCTTGTGACTTGGACGTCGGCAGGACAAAAAAAAAATCAAACGTATATCTTCACCGCCACGATCACTAGGTAATTTCACACGATAACAGGTATAGATAGTGCAACACTCATCATGGTGCAACATTATATATCACTGTGAGGAGAAGAAAATACATCAACATACAGTGCATTGTTGGTACCTAACACCCTACAGAAAGATGGCAGTAGATGTCTGAAGATGCGTTAAACCACCCACTTCCGCCTACACATTGATCAATTTTTTTCGTTAAAGTCAAGAATATACTAAATGCTCGATGAAACTGGTTTGTTTGTAAGTATGATTATTTAATTTGTGAAAACAATGTGAAGACATAAAATGTGACTTACAGGAAAAATATAGGATAGGAAGCCAAAGTTACAAGAATATTTTATTTTTTATTTTACATTCTGCAATGTGAAATGAGGACACTGTAATTGATACGATAGTTTTCCTAACCGTTGAGCTTCATTTCGTGAAGACACATTGCTCTAGAATTTATGAGGCGTGGTCTAAAATTTTCAGTACTGATGAAGCGTTGTCACAGTTACAAACGCCGTAAAATGGTGTAAGAGAAATAGGAGTACACTCAAAAGTCAGACTTTTTTGCAGCCGTTAGAGTAGTAGTAGTAATTCATTTCAACATAGGCAAGAGAGTTAATTGACAGTGAACACTTTCAAGAAATCTACCGACATCCAGAGCATGTACTTAATAACCGTAAATCAGCTTGGCCGGATAACAGTTTGGGGCTACACGGGTCCAAAAATTTTGGAAATTTGGGACCAAACTGCTGAGGTCATCGGTCTCTAGGCTTACTCACTACTTATTCTTTCTAACTTGCACTAACTTACGCTAAGGGCAACAGAAACACACACACACACACACACACACACACACACACACACACACACATGCCTGGGGGAGGACTCGAAACTCCGACGGAGGAGGGGGGGGGGGGGGGGGGGAGCCGCCCGAACCGTGGCAAGGCGCCCCAGACCGAACGGCTACCCATGCGGTTCAGCACACGCTTAGAAATAAAAAAAAAAAAAAAACGAACCATACATTCTTACCTATCATAGTTTACGAAATACCTTCATGTAAGGTGTTTCAAAGCTTAATGCCTTATTATCATGTTTATATTTCGCATGTCTTCGATGCTTCTTTGAGAGTTAGTCTAGTCATTCTTGTTGCTCCCGATGTGATCGTGATGTTGGTTTGGTGAGAATTGTCGTTTTCATTGGTAAACAAAAATACAAATTCAGTTGCATCGCTGTAGTAATTCATTCTTGTGAAATTGATCCCGTGCTGGCCTGTGTTTCAAGCCGACGGTTGTTAATCTGCCTATTGATTCGCTCCTCGCCTGGATAATCCTCCTTTCTGAAAAACCACATGTCTACGCGTTTTAGTTTACGGGCAGCTCACATATTTATCTTAACTGCCACGACGTTGTTTGCCGCTCGACGATAAATCACAGGATGACATATCTCGTTTCTTGTCCGAAGGTTTTCATCGCGCTGGGTTCCCAGAAAAGAATAGCCGGTCAAGGAGCTTGATCGATTACGCTGACGATTTTCTCGTAACAAGTAACGCCACAATGAAAAGTGCGGCAGTAAAGCTTTTACGATCGAGGCTCGGTCGATCAGATTATATGGATTGCCTGTTTATTAAGTAAACGCTTTCGTTTCAGATTCCAACTTGTCTGCTAATATACTAATGTCGACATGAACGCTCTCAAAATAACAGAGTTGAGTTCTGTAAAACATGTCACAGAAGTTCCTAAAGGAGATGCACTATAATAATTAAATGGTTAAAGTTACTTAATTATTTTTCAGAGAAGTAACAGACTCACATGAATTTAAACCTACTAGCTGTCTCTGTTAATAGCATACGGTATTATTTTTAAGTTTAAAGCACTTTTGCGAGAATAGTCCAAGAGTTTTATTTCTTTCCTGCTTAGGTGTGGATTACCTACGATTTCGTGAAAAAATTGTAGAAACACGCATACACAGACACAGGCATACACTGTAGAAAGCTGAGTACGTCTGGCTTAAATTACAAAATGGTTCAAATGGCTCTGAGCACTATGGGACTTATCATCTGAGGTCGTCAGTCCCCTAGAACTTAGAACTACCTAAACCTAACTAACCTAACGACAGCACACACATCCACGCCCGAGGCAGTATTCGAACCTGCGACCGTAGCAGCAGCGCCGTTCCGGACTGAAGTGCCTAGAACCGCTCGCTCACAACGGCGGGCGAAGATAAGTCCTTGCCTCATAAGAGGAAAGGGGATTTCTGATAAATCGGCGACTCTTTCATAAAAATGTTGAACCTGTCAATGATATGCGGGTGGATCAGTTTAACGAAAGTGGCGACGTCTACAGAAAATGGAGAAAAGTCATCTCCTTAATGTGATGTCAAATATTCAAATGTGTGTGAATTCCTAAGGCACCAAACTGCTGATGTCATCGGTCCCTAGACTTACACACTACTTTAAACCAACTTAAACTAACCGATGCTAGGAACAATACACACACCCACGCTAGAGGGAGGACTCGAACCTGTGACAGGAGGCGCCGCGCAATCCGTGGCATGGCGCCTAGAACCACGCGGCCACTCCGCGCGGCTCATGTGCATCCATTTCCTTTAACTAGTCATCACTAACGAGGCAATATTGCTGTTTATGCTTATCGCTTATTAGATTTTGGAAGGTAATTATCAGTTATGCAGCCAACGTCTTATCATTTATGACAATGATGAAACAGAATAGAACACGCATCTATCATATTAACAGATCTACTTCACTTTTAGAGGTTCTTACAAGTATGACGTCATAGCTGATACTATGTAAGTCTCTGATGGGCATTTGCATGTAACGACATTGTAAGCAACGACATTTGTGTAAATATGCATTATGCTGTTAAGCAGTACTAGCTGACCATAGTATTATTACACTTGGTCTCTTGTGTCCGATATCGGAAAAAAGTGTGACGTTACAGTAAGCAAACACAGTGGTGATTCAGGAAAAGGCATCGCATTGTGGATGATTTCACGGCAGTTGTGAATGTACTATCAACTGATTCAGCGCATCCTCTTGGAATATTTCGATAGGCGGTAACTATAAGCCGACTGAAGCATCCTTACTCCCACGTACAATATTATTGTGGCCGACTAGCACTTGTCTTATTATTTGTAGTTATACAAGGACTGCCTGGAGTGGATCCTATGTCTCATGTGGTGGGTGACATGAAGAAAAGCTCTACTAGCAGCAGTAGTGACTGAAATTATGTTGACCATACAATTCTGATATAATACGACGTCTAAAGCGTGTAAGTTGGTAATTATCCACACAATTATGATATAATACGTTGTGTAAGGCGTGTAAATTGATAAATGAAAAAACAGAAAAGTTGTTGAAAGCAATGAGGTTTATTTCATTTCATGACATATTACATAATGTTCATAGGTTCACAATCGAGCAAATTACATTATTGCTTGTTTACTATCATGCTCTGCTTGTGAACGATTTCAAGGGCGGCACGTGGAACTATTTGGAAGCTACAGACAACACAAACTGATAACACAATCCAAAACAATACTGGCAGTGGTTTGAATACTCATGTCGTTTTAACAACAAACAATGAAGCATTCCAGTGGGCACATTCTGCTTTTAAATGTCTTGAGCAGTTATCCCTAGTTTGCTAAACCCTCATAAAATTTATGACTGCAGTGGGGTATAAAACGGGATATTTTCAACTTAATTTGATATGTAACTTACCATTGGAGACCTAATAATTGTATTTAGATAATGCATAACGTATAAATTATGACTTCCTTTGAAATAGATTTGGGGTAGAACAATTTTCGGTGGTATGAGTAATAGAAAGTGATTCTGAAAATCAACGATAGGAATTCCAGACTCGCAGCGATCTCAGGCAATTGTGTTACGAGCTTGTAACCGTGAATCTACTACGTGTTGCTTAAAACTTTGCGACAGCCTATTCCTATCAACTATTCTCCGCCGAACGTCTGATATCTTTGTGAAATCCCCATACTGTTTAATCGACGCAGTTGATTGGTATCTTCAGGTGTGAGGTACATACTGCTGAACTATGGCTACAGCCGTCTGTTCATCGCAACTAGAGATATTAGAATGTTGTGCCTAAGAAATAGTTTTGGGTTTCATAACGAATAGGACGTTTCTCCGGGGAACTGTTTCTACAACTAGGCCGTCAGCAGAAGCCTTAAAGGGAATCTTCCCTGAACGTGCTGCGTTTTTAACATTACCTTCCCCCTCACAGTATTACTGGCCTACGAAGCAGAGGTAGCTAAGAATTTTTAACAACTAGCGTTATTATTGAAAGCGTTTCTGAGAAAATTAGGTAGATATCTATTATACTATGATATTGACACCAATACTTATAAAAGACTAAAAATCAGATCACTGTTTAACTGAGCTATCATTTTCAGTGCTAACATTGACTACACAGCTTAGAAAAGCAGACAGCCTACAGACAACATTAAGGCAACTGTGTTATGGCTTCAGTTTCCTCTTCTGACGCTAATCTGTGAAAATGTACATTTATTTTACTACGAGAAATATATTTAGAACTTCACTACAATACTTCCGAAATTTTTGAAAATAGCGGGCAAGGGAGGTACAGATGGTCATTCTAAATATATGTGCCAGTTTTGGTGAATTTAACTTCAGTCATCAAGGAGAAAAGTGTATCAGAATGATAAAAATTCACGTTTTCTGTAAATCGCAAACGATGTTTCACGAACTTATTCGCTTATCAATAAGCAGTTTTAGAACATTCCAGCTGCATATTTCTGTTGATCACCTGTTTCCTTATCCTCCACATTCTTGCTCTATATTCTTTTATTTATCCTAGCCACCTCGTTAACAGTTTCTTCAGCTCTCTCCTCTTCGGTTACTCGCAACCCATCACTACCAGTTAGAACTTAAACCATATTACTTACAGTCTAGATATCTAACTTTATCACTGTCTTAATCTTAGAAATATTGTCAGCCCGATAAATACCCTACAGTTTTCGGTCTTCGCTCACATACGAAGCGCCGAGCGGGGTAGCTGCGCGGTTTGGGGCGTCTTGTCGCGGTCGGTGCGGCTTCCCCCGTCGGAGATTCGAGTTCTCCCTCGGGCATGGGTGTGTGTGTTGTCCGTAGTGTAAGTCAGTTTAAGTTAGATTAAGTAGTGTGTAAGCTTTGGGACCGATGACCTCTACACTTTTGTCCCATAAGACCTTACCCTACTTTCCAATTTCACCCTCCTATCTGCATCCTCCACTAACATCTACATCTACATCCATACTCCGCAAGCCACCTGACGGTGTGTGGCGGAGGGTACCCTGAGTACCTCTATCGGTTCTCCCTTCTATTCCAGTCTTGTATTGTTCGTGGAAAGAAGGATGACATGGTTGTCGGATCGTCCCGGTAGGCCGCTCGTGGCCTGAAGACGGAGTGCTTTTTTTACCTACACAGCTGTTCAACCTTCCGTGGGGTTTCTGAGAGACTGTGGAGATATCTCCACAGAAGGTCTGTATTTGCCAGATTCCTTTATTTACACTTAATTGCCACCTTAACAGCAAGGGATGCCTGTGAGTGTGTCGTGTGCCTGTACACGCAATTTCTATAGGTGACTGTTGAACCAAAAGGTGTGTATATTGATGTTGCTTTGAACTGATTGCCTCGAAACCTCCTTTTTGTGTCAGATGTCTTTATTCTCTTACATTTCTTTCATAGAAAACATGTACACTGAAATAAAATAACACAGAACTAACTACGAAGCACACGTCTTTCAAATGCAAGAAATAAATATATAATAAGGTCTTTGGTTGAAGCTAAGTCACAGTCTTCTGTTTACACCCGACCTTAGATTCCGTTAGTCAGAACTTTCTAGATTGCACCTGTGTTTACGATCCACATTCAAAAGCTAAAAAATGCAAGGAAAAGACGAGTTAATCACGTACCCTAACTCACTTTAAATGACAGAGGGACGTGCAGCCTGTGCAACATAACATTCAAACTAAATTTTCGATCAAACGGAAAATCAAAATATACGTAAATTATACGGTTTTGTAATGGGCGTGAAATGCTCTTTTCTACAGAGCAGAAGAAGTTTTTTTCGTATTTTTAGTCATTTTTCACGAGCAGGTCCCCTTAAGCAACAAATCCTATCCTACATGGAGAGGAGATGTTGAAAGAAATGAGTGCCTTTGATAAACTTCGCAAAATAATAGCAGACTGTTGCGGTCTGCAGTCAAAGCTCAACCGCACCTCAAGATGTCGGTGAGTGGTGCTGAGGAACTACTGTGGCGCTTTCATAATGATATCCGACGTTTCACCCGAGAACTATTTCTACAACACGAACCTACTATTTGACTTGAAAGGACCTTCTGTCGTGGTTGGGAGCTGTCGAACAGTCGAATTCTCTCGCCATAGCTACGTCCCTTGTGTAAAACGTGCTTCAGAGGCATTACCGCCGATGAAGGGGCCAGTTGCGAATTAGGAAGGCGGCTTGTGAGGGCTGAGATAACTTGACCCGCTAGGGAGCCAACTATGTGGGCAGCGGCGCCCTCTCAGCAGAGGTTCTCCACGTCTGAGAGGCTTCCCTACAGCAGCACAGTGGGCCTTTGTGCGCGTACAGATTAAGGCCGAATGCGAGCGACAATGGCGGAGTTGTGCATCTCCCCGGTTTCACTCGTTGTAGCTCCTAATTAATCCGCGAACGCTGCAGTACAGAGTACAAGTTTGTAATCCGCCAGCGTAACTCGGCACCGCCGTAGGTTAGTTGACGGAGCAGCTCGGAATGCGCCTCGTGCCCACAAGTAGCGTCAGTTAGGAAGTTGAATCGAGATTCGAAGGGAAATTCCCCCGCCACCATGGTTGTACAGCTGCGTTAGCTACTTGGTGCTTCAGATACTGAGCAACTTGTTCTTCGGCAACTGGCGTCGGCAGCGATGTAGGCGAAAGACAAAGAGACGTAGACCTGCATTCACAGTGGTGTACCTGGAGTACGTCAGCCGGGAGCGTACCGTGAGAGTGTGGTCTTGTGCCAGGCGAAAACAATGAGGAATGCCAAAAAAGAAGAAGGTAATGGATTTGAGGCCGAACGAGGTTGGGACGTAGATTTTGTAACCGTTTTCTTTCTTTTTTGTTTTGTATACTGGTCTCTTTAACTTTAATGTGAGTATGTATTGTAATGTGAACAACGCAAGTGGCGTGCTTACGTAAACAATATCTGATAAAAAGAATCGCCAAAGCCATCTGAAACTGTGTAATTGTATCCCCATTAACTTTTACTAGAATGAATTAGAAAACTTAAAACTCTAAACAAAAGAAGCTATCATGTGAAATTTTGTATTGTGCGGTGCAGTGAACAGTGCTACAATGTATGATGTCACAGGACGTGTCCTGCAACTCTAATACACAAAGCTAAGTAAAAAATCCTGGACGCAATTCCAAATCGAATTTTGAAAGGATAAATGTCAAAAATTCTTCTGTTGAAATACCCTGCAAATATACGTACCGAAACTGATAAGCAAAATTCCGAACATTAAATCACACAACACCCTAACATGTAAGAGCATTGCAGGAGTAAGAATGTCTGATAAAATAATAAGACATGAAATAAACTTCTACATAACTGACATTGGTAATAATTCTGAAATGCAATGTTTGAGTGTAAATAATATTATTGTCCTAACAGTGATGTTAAACTGTCCCTAACGACCTTTTGTAAATCACCGTGCGGCAACGGAAACTAGGTACTGTACGTAAGTTGTGACTGTTAAAATGTTGCGCAGAAGCAAACCGGCTAAAGAAAAGCTTGCCCAACTGCAACGCAAGGAAAAGTAGTTAGGTCAAGCACGTCCTATTTGAAGCTTTAAGTAACTATGTGCAATGCGGTGACAGATGTTTACAAAATAATTCTTTTTGTTAGGGGGACGTAAAAGAATTGAACTTATTGAATGATTCGAAGAGACTAGCATTTAAAAACGGTATTATGAAACTCACCTTTAACTATTACAACAATCTATACAAAATTCACTTCTTATAAAAAATATAACTCCGCCATGTAATTCTATAATGAAATGGTAAAAGACTTGTGGACCTATGAGTCCAATCCATGTGAGCGGATAATTTTGCTTGATCTCGTCTCGGCAATCGAACTAAACAACCCGAATCAATAAAGAAATATCACACCGAAAATTTATCAAAAAAATGGTTCAAATGGCTCTGAGCACTATGGGACCTAACATCTTAGGTCATTAGTACCCTAGAACTTAGAATTACTTAAACCTAACTAATCTAAGGACATCACACAACACCCAGCCGTCACGAGGCAGAGAAAATCCCTGACCCCGCCGGGAATCGAACCCGGGAACCCGGGCGCGGGAAGCGAGAACGCTACCGCACGACCACGAGATGCGGGCGAAAATTTATCTTTCTCAAACTTATCATAAATTACGCTTGAGCTAATAATGCTACGAAAACATAACCTGAATATCTTCACACTCTTAAAATCAATCTTTACAAAACCATATTTGCAATAATCGATATCCGCAGCGTTTGCATCTCTGTGTTCTGCCAGTTGTTCCTAATCCGCTCAGCAGCGTGGCAAACACCAGACTCTCTCACTTAATATTCCCGAATGTTACACAGGCAACAACAAAACAACAAAAGATCGTATTGCCTGTACTCAGAACCTCTGGACTATTAAAGACATATGCCTCAAAAATATCCAGTGTATAAGTACGAAGTGTGATTCATCGAATGAAAAGAGAACTCTCATCAATCTCATCGAATACAAAAAAAAAAAAACTAGAACTCTTATAATTTATCAAAGGAAATCATTAGGAGATTCGTATCGAACTTTGTTGAGGGCAATATTTCCGTAAGACCTATCTCCCACTGATATTGATACACAGACGTTTCTTTCTTGTCGTGTCGTGTCGCTCTCGTTATGTTCAGGGTGAGGCAACGCAACGAAAACGTGAAGATTATGTTTTGCGACTGTTGTTTTATTTGTTCCGTCTTTCTATTGGTCAGCAATCAAACAACGAAAAAGGGACCGCGGTACCGTTGTAGCCAAAGCAACTTTGGACTCTTTGTTTTCCATTCTTTAAATTATATCAAATAAAAAATCTCAATAAAAACGAGGATTAAAGAAAAAGTGGGGTGATGTTGGCGGAGGGGAGTTGGGGAGACCATGGCGAATATTTCTCTGGGCTCCAGTGACCCTAGCTGCGCCATTGCATTTATCCCTACATTTACCTGCATTTTTCACTTCGCAAGCTTCTATAAGGTTAGTCCACCAGTATCATTATCACACTTTCTGTTCCCAGATGCTGCGAGACTTTCGACATATCTTCATAAAAGTCCGAACAGTCGCTGGAACTAGATGTATTTGACAGGGAGCTGAGTGTTTCTTGAATTGCCTTGGAAGAGCTCCTTTAGTAATTTTACGAGTAAACAATTTTATGATGCTCTATTAAGCAAACCTGTGACATCCTCACATAATATTCCACGTCATATTAGAGTAAAAAATCTATCTTTAATTAAATTACAAAACCATCAATGTTGCACAGAAGTTCGTTTTTATTTAAATGGCGACCAGTTTCGGAGTTAAGTCCGTTATCAAGCCACGCACATAAGTTCTACTATAACAGCATAATGTGTGCACGCTAGCCACATCGCATGTATGATTGGCCAACGTACACACATTATGGTGTTGCGGTAGGAATTATGTGGGTGGCCAGATAATGGATTCAGGTCCGAAACTGGTCGACATTCAAATAAAAACACACTTTTGTGTGCAACTTCGTTCGTTTTGTAATTTAATTGTATTCTAGCAAGTTATGTCTACCACCATCCAGAATATTGGAAGTCAGTCAAGTTTATTTTTACACTCGTCTCTGACGACCTCAATGTAGACAGAAAGTTAATTCCTAATATTTCTCTTTCTTCTGTCTTTAGATGATTATTCCGTCAGCTTTGTTGTGATTCAACGCGCAGTAGAATGTGATGGGGTTACTTCTCTCCTAGGCTAAAAGTGGAATTCAAGCTCAAAAGAGATCTGACTCAAAATAGTTTTGTATTCCTCATTCCTCCTCTCTTCCCTCTCAAAGAAGAAAGCCTTTTACTGATAAGGGGGATGGACAATCATTCGGAGTCCTTCAGCCAACAGTGGCACACGACTTCCGTTCTTTGTCGCCAAACCCGACTGATCGATCTGATTTTCGATTACATTGAAATTTACAGCTGGATCAAAATCAGTGAATCAGGTAAATAATTTGATTTCGTACAATCCCTCGAATAGCTTTATACCGTTCTCTTCTATGTGAAGTTGTTGTTGTTGTTGTGGTCTTCAGTCCGGAGACTGGTTTGATGCAGCTCTCCATGCTACTCTATCCTGTGCAAGCTTCTTCATCTCCCAGTACCTACTGCAACCTACATCCTTCTGAATCTGTTTAGTGTATTCATCTCTTGGTCTCCCTCTACGATTTTTACCCTCCACACTGCCCTCCAATGCTAAATTGGTGATCCCTTGATGCCTCAGAATACGTCCTGTCAACCGATCCGTTCTTCTATTCAAGTTGTGCCACAAATTCCTCTTCTCCCCAATTCTATTGGGCAACTCGTCATTATCCATCTAATCTTTAGCATTCTTGTGTAGCACCACATTTCGAAAGCTTCTATTATTTTCTTGTCTAACCTGTTTATCGTCCATGTTTCACTCCCACACATCGTTACACTCCACACAAATACTTTGAGAAAAGACTTCGCGGCACTTAAATCTATACTCCATGTTAACAAATTTATCTTCTTCAGAAACGCTTTCCTTGCCGTTGCCAGTCTACATTTTACATCCTTTCTACTTTGACGATCATCAGTTATTTTGCTCCCCAAATAGAACAACTCATTTACTACTTTAAGCGTCTCATTTCCTAAACTAATTTCCTCAGCATCATGCGATTTAATTCGACTACATTCCATTATCCTCGTTTTGCTTTGTTGGTGTTCATTTTATATCCTCCTTTCAAGACACTGTCCATTCCGTTCAGCTGGTCTTCCAGGTCTTTTGTTGTCTCTGATAGAATTAGAATGTCATCGGCGAACCTCAAAATTTTTATTTCAAATTTTTTAATACTTACTCCGAATTTTTCTTTTGTTTCCTTTACTGCTTTCTCAATATACAGATTGAGTAACATCGGGGATAGGCTACAACCCTGTCTCACTCCTTTACCAACCACTGCTTCCCTTTCATGCCCCTCCACTCTTATAACTGCCATCTGGTTTCTGCACTAATTGTAAATAACCTTTCGCTCCCTGTATTTTACCCCTGTTACGTAACAATAAAAAAAATTGTAATAAAAAACGGTGAAATGTTTTTTGTAGTCATTGGTCTAAGAGTTAGACATAAAATACATAAAAAAGAATCATTTGACGCACCGTTAAGTGATGCGTGAAACCATGTACAGAAAAAGATGTGCTGGTTGAGTATGCACGTTTTCTGTCTTGATATCTGAAATGTGTTCCATTGGAACATCTTTGAGGCTGAAAAATGCTTGGCACTTTTTTACATCTTCGGCACAGATTATCAGAGTGTGTTAGGGCCACAAAGCAGGAGACTATGCGGTATATATAATACGCAAGGTATATATCGTCTAGTATTCTTTAAAATTCTGCGATTCCAAAGTAAACATTAACCTAAAGATTCTGAATCGGCAGTTCATTAGATGTACATGATTTCAAGCATAATTCAGAGACACGTCAACTGTTTTTCTAATGTTTCTTTTTTTGCTTTTAGACAAATCATGTCACAAAACATTAGGCCATTACTTTGTAAACTTCTTTTTTTATTGTAGAAACCATTACGTGTTTCGCTTTGTATCCGGGCTCATAGCCCTCCAGCATGACAGCACTGCATCGCGGGTAGTCTGTGACATGCGTCGCAGGGGCTACACTGGCGAGCCCTGCCGCTGCAATTCTGAGAGTAATAGGGCACTGCTCCGGTGTTTCCAGCCGTTATCAAGATGAAGAGATTGGCTATTAGAAGAGTGACAGGTCGACAAGTTCATACGGAAGTTTAAAGATATGTTCAGGGAACTTAAATAGGAATCTGTAGAAGGAAGGGGGCACAGTTTTCGCGAAACTGTGTTGATTTACACAGTCCTGTCATGCTAATGGTACCACCGCTTATATTGGGACGTCAGCGTGCAGTGACAACTCACAGACAGAAGGTGGCAGCACTAGCAGTGTAGTGGATGTAAAGACTGTTAGGGAAAAGAAAAGCAGTGCAGACGCTTTCGCGATAGACGGACGGAGCTATTTATCAGACGTTCGGAAAGGCATGATCATTGTATTTCTAGCCACGTGTGGAAGCATTTCCGTAACGAGAGACGCTTAAAATGCTCAAGTGCAGCCGTGGTTAATGTGTACTGTGTGCGCCAAAACTGCGCTATCCAAAACCGGCGCCTAGACAACTGTTGTACACCACGGGCCTCAGTTGATACAGGTGAGCGACGGCTGCGAAGACGTCTACGGGCGAATAGACTTGCAGTTGTTGAGCAGTTGGCAGACCATACTAACTAAGGGCTATCAACGACAGTTAGGCGGACGTTGCTCCATATGCGGCTCCACTGCAGGTGCCCGGTTTATGCACCCATGGTAACTACTGTTCATTGGCGACAAAGGCTGAAGTATGCACACCAGTAACGCAACTGGATGTCCACCGAGTAGCAAGAGATGGCCTTTTCAGCTTAATCACGATTCATGCTCCATCGGACACGCGGCTGTTGGCGTGTATGGCGTGCAATACCTGATAGCAAACATCCAGGAACAATCTTTGGGTGGGGGACTGATGACCTTAGCTGTTTAGTCCCCCTTAAACATCCCAACAACCACCACCAATCTTTGGGAGTGTCAGGCCGCAGGACGTTCCACGTGAGATCTCTTCATTCTGGAAGACCCAGTAGATCAAGAAAAATATGCATCTATCCTTGGGGAGAATGTCCACCCCTACAGCCAGCTTTGTTTTTTCCCGGGATGATGGCATCTACCAGCAGGGCAATGGAACGTGTTACACAATTCACCGTGTACATGCGTGGATCCTCAAGTGCGATACCTAGAGTATCTGGCCACGGCAACTGGAGTCGGCATGGCTCCACATCCCTGACCGTATCTTATGGATCCTGGCTGACTCTTCCTGAACGTCTCACAGCAGACCGCTCTCCAAAAGATGGTTATCTAGGATTTTGGCAGGTGGTCACATTAATGCGACTGGAGAATGTAATTTTGAGATTCGGTATTTGAGGAGACTTATTCACGGTCCTGCTGCCGCCATCGTACCTCTCGCGTAATTAGCATGTGAATACTATAAGAGATATGGGCACTTACAGGGATATACTGACAGTTATTTTTCCCTCGCCCAGTACGAGAATGGAACAACAGAGAACATCGATAAACCAGTATGAACTATTTTCCACCATTCAATGATCAGTGAGTATTTTCGGCCATTCAGTGTTAAGTGGCATAAAGGAGAACATAGGAAGAGTGAAAATGGAAAAAGTACTAACAGCTATTTTCTTTTTCAAAAACGCATTTCCAGTGTCATAATGTTCTAGACAGTCTGCTGCATGTCACTAGATATGTTCCAAGTGTTAAATGATGGGGAAAATGTTTCAAACATACTTTACTAGAGGGTGTATGGTCTTTGTGCCATGCAGTGCTTCCCTCAGGAGTTCCAAATGTCATTCCAATGAATATAACTGACTTCACTGATTTTAAAAATGTAGCTGAAACATTGTCAATGCAGGCGTGTTAAGCCGGCCGGGGTGCCCGAGCGGTTCTAGGTGCTACAGTCTGGAACCGCGCGACCGCTACGGTCGCAGGTTCGAATCCTGCGTCGGGAATGGATTTGTGTGATGTTCTTAGGTTAGTTAGGTTTAAGTAGTTCTAAGTTCCAGGGGACTGATGACCTCAGAAGTTAAGTCCCATACTCCTCAGAGCCATTTTTTGTAGGCGTGTAAGATCTGGAAATGCAGTGTGGCCAAAATATGTCAAACTCACAGATTTCAAATATTTCAGTTAAAAATTCTCACTACGAAACACATGGATCAAAACCTGCATGTGTATGGAAAAGAGGAAAGTCCATGGTAGATGCTCACCATGCCATACCTCACCTGAGATACCAGCAATGTTTATCGGCTGCATGACAAAGACCTCTACATTTGCATATACAACGATGTACGGTGTGTAGCGGAGGGTACACCGTACCACTATTAGTCATTTCCTTTCCTGTTCCATACGAAAACAGAACGAGGGAAAAACTATTGCATATATGCCTCTGTATGAGCCCTAACGTCTTGTATCTTTTCTTCGTGGTCCTTACGCTCAATATATGTTGTAAACAAACAGAATCATTCTGCAGTCAGCCTCAAATGCTGGTTCTCTAAATTTTCTGAATATGTTCCTCTAACTGAACGTCGCCTTCACTCCCCGTTTTCCCACTTGAGTTACCGAAGCACCTCTGTAACATCTGCGTGTTGTTCGAACTTACCAGTAACTAATCTAGCAGTCCACCTCTGAATTGCTTCGACGTTTCCCTTTAATCTAACCTGGTACGGATTCCAAACACCATTGTCCTACTTGCGTTCTCCTTTACAGATGAACCTCACTTCCCTAGAATTCCCCCAGTAAACCGGATTCGTGCGTTCGCCTTTCCTACCACAATCCTCACATGCTCGTCCCATTTTATATCGCTTTGTAACGTTATGCCCAGATATTTAAACGGCATCCATCACATCAACTAGAAATTTTTGCTGAGTCATCTTGTATCTTGTTACAGTTACTCAACTTCGGCGCTTTACCGTGCACCACAGCATCTTCGGCAAACAACCGCAGATTGCTGCCCACCCTATTCGCCAAATAGAGACCAACAGCGCTCCTACCATACTTCCATTGGGCACTCCTAAAGGTACCTTTGTCTCTGATGAACACACGCAATCGAGATAACATACCGTGTTCTATAATTTAAGAAGTCTTCTAGCCACTCACATGCCTCTGAACTTATTCTATATGCTGGTACCTTCTTTAACAGCCTGCAATGGGGCACGTGTCAGACGCTTCCCGGAAATCTAGGAATATGGACTCTGTCTGTTGCCCTTCATCCATAGTTTTCAATATATCATGTGAGGAAAGAGCAAGCTGAATTTTGCATGAGCGAAACTTTGTAAAGCCATGCGGATTAGGGGACATCAGCTTCTGGGTCTCAAGAAAATGTATTGTGTTCGAACTGAGAATATTAATAATGTTCAAGGATTCCGCAGCAAACCCATGTTAGAGACATTAGTATGTAATTTTGTAGATCCGTTCTTTTACCCTTTTAATACGCAGGAGTGACCTGTACTTTTTTACAGTAACTTTGGACTTTGCGCTGGGACAGAAGTCCACGATATATGCAAGCTAAGTAAGGTGCCAATGCTGTAGGGTACTCTTCGAAAAACCGAAATGGGATTCCATCCGGACTTGGTGATCTATTTGTTTCATCTCGTTCGGTCGCTTTTCTTCGCTAAGGTTACTTATTACTGAAAAATGAAATGATTGTATGGCATTGTTGGCCGGGAGGCCCCATGCGGGGTAGTTCGGCCGCTGTATTGCAAGTCTTATGTCCTCCGAACGGGAATCTGTTCGATAACAAAACGGAGGTATGTTTGTACGATTCTCCAGCGTAAACGATTTCTTGAACATAAAATTGAAAACTTCGACTTTAGTTTTGCTATCTTTAGCTGCCACACCAGACTGGTCAATGAGTGACGAGATGGAAGCCTTAGGCCCACTCAACGATTTTACATAGGACCACAGTTTTCTCGGGTTCTCTCCTGGATCTTTTGCTGAGGTATGACGACGCTAGTAGCTGTATGCTTCACGCACCTGTTAACGCAGTTTCCATTTCTTTCTCAACTGCACAGGCGGTTCTAAAATAAACTTTGCAACGTCTGATTCCAAGAACGGAGTTGTGTAAGAAAAAGAAGTCAATAAGGTGAGATTTTACGCATGAATTTAGTTTTGTTATTTTCTTATAAAATTGTAAAATGAATGAGAAATGCTCTTTTGTGCTAGTATAATCACAAATAAAACGTAGTGCTTCTGCTTTAATAGCACTGGGAAAAAAATTCTTATTAGAACTTAGAAATAGCCAGTTTCCTGGTATGGTGCTTAGCAATTTCTTAATAAATTATTTATTTTGTGATTTGTCTCAATATCCTTTGCTGAGATGAGGTGGACAGCATAATTCTGTGGTATGAGAACAGCTTCCAAATATTTTTGGTTACAAGTACATTATCTACAAAAGCAGAGATGTTACTTTTCGTTCTGCTCACAAATTGAGATTTGGTGCATAAAAAGTTTTCCACCTCCACTGGTCATATTTAGATGTAGATGTAAGCAGGAGAACCATGCAGGAATTATAGCACAGATCCTCATCATCCGACATGCTTTAAAGTGTCACATGAGCGTGGTGTAAATGACTAGAATGCTTCCACAATGTAGCGTTGCGTTTTGGTTGTACGAAAATGGTTCAAATGGCTCTGAGCACTATGGGACTTAACATCTGAGGTCATCACTCCCCTAGAACTTAGAACTACTTAAACTTAACTAACCTAAGGACATGACACACATCCATGCCCGAGGCAGGATTCGCACATGCGTCCGTAGCGGTCGCGCGGTTCCAGACTGAAGCGCCTAGAACCGCTCGGCCACACCAGCCGGCTTTGGTGGTACGAATGCTTATGAAATGAAAGGAGCAGAAAGGGTTAATTTTACGTCCAGGCAAAGCACGCGGCGCTATTCTTCACCAGCGTCGATTTTCAAATCCCATTCGGCCAACGGAGCACCTTCAGGAACTGTTGAGCTCACTTTATGAGACACTGCGGAGATGTCTGAGATTTAAGTCTGGACAGTAAGACCTTGTCTGGGCGCAGGAACTTCTCTCAGTAACTCTCCCCCTCATGTGCCGAAGACTAGTTGTCAGCCATCTGTCACCACCAGATTCGAAGCGGCTACCTCTTGTCGTTCGCGACCACGAGAACGGAGGTGGGTAGCACTTCTTAACAAATCGTTTTACAAATACTGTTCTGAGAATGTCGTTAATCAGACAGTCGAAATTCAGTTCACAGATGACCTCATGAACGGTAATAGCGGTTCTCGTTCAAATAAAACTTGGTGTACGTTTATCACAATATTTGTGCTAAAATGTCTTCTTACTGAATGACGGAGTAGGAAAGCCGTTGGCATTCAAAACAGCTTCCAGTTGCCTCGTAATGGATGAACACAGGCCTGTATGGTTTTCAAGGGAATCTCATATTACTCTTCGTGCAAAATAGCGGCAAGTTTAGGTAACGATGGTGTAGGTGAAAAGCGATAACGCATGCTTCTCTCCAAAGTAGAGCACCAAGGGCCAATAATACTGAGATCTGGTGGGTGTGGCGGCCAGAGGAAATGTGGCAAGGCACCCTCGTGCTCACAAACCCTTCCACTGTATTCTGCGAGCTCTGTCTATGTCTTCTTGGAACACATCATCACCACTGGTAAACAAATATTGTACGACTGGATGGACCTGAGGGCAGTTACGGGACTTCACAGAGTAGCTATGGGATCGATGGAATACCGTGATATGGCTACCCAAATGATCACCGAACACCCTCCGTGTTTCAGTCTTGGGACTTAAACTCGGCTAGAAGTTGGAAACAGTATGAAACAAGGCATATCTGACTAAATGAATTTCTCCCATTACTTCACAGCTCAGATTTTATTGCTTCGGCACCACTATTTCCTGTTACGGGCCTTTGAATCAGTGATGACTGATTCTGGAGTTTAAGCTCGCCCTGCAGTTCCCTCCTCGTGGAGTTGTTTTGGTGCTGGCAGGGTTCGCTAGTGCGTCATGCAGTTCTGCAATGACAATTGCAGCTGCCGTACTCTTATTTTTCCTCAGAATCATCTTCAACGAGCGTCTATCACAATCACTCGACACACACTTCGCCTGTGTTGTGACTGAGAAGATGATGTTTTCTCGCTTTCGCTAAATGCTCTGTAAGTCGTTATTACAGTGCCTCTTGGAACAACAAAGACTTCGGCTGTCTTGGTTACTGAAGCACCCAGAATACGAGCACAAACTATTTGTCCATGTTCTAATTCACTGAGCTCTGACATAATACACTCACGACTACACAGAACACTGTTCCGACCACGGGTGACACTTGCCACGTATTGAGGACACTGCACAGTTCCCTTTGGTGGTCAAATACAACAGCGCCACCGGCAGGCTTGGCTAGCTTCTGCATTTGTGTTTAACCAAGCATTTCTCACAATGTTTCCGTATTTTTGACTAAATCTTGTGAGTTGTGAGTAGATGTCTAAGACGCTCGCTCGCTCAAATAAGCGTCCAGTCCAAACAGCGATAGCACGGAAACGAAAGGCGTCTCGCATTCTCCGTTTGAAAAGATGCGATTCCGTCACAAATACGACAATTAATATTTTTACAAATATCGGATATCTGATGCGTTAATATTAAAAGACATTATCGCCCCTCGATATACCAAAGAAGTAGCGAGATACCGATGAGGAAAACGTCGACATATCGATCTATAAAAGTATCGGCGGATTATTGTACACTACTGGCCATTAAAATTCTTAATCCCATAAGAAATGCAGATGAAAAACGGCTATTCATTGGACAAATATATTATATTAGAACTGACATGTGATTACATTTTCACGCAATTTGGGTGCATAGACCCCGAGAAATCAGTATCCAAAAATACCACCTCTGGCCGTAATAACGGCGGTGATACGCCTGGGCATTGAATCAAACAGAGCTTGGATGGCGTGTACAGGTACAGCTGCTCATTCAGCTTCAACACGATACCACAGTTCATCAAAAGTAGTGACTGGCGTATTGTGACGAGCCAGTTTCTCGGCCACCATTCACCAGACAGTTTCAGTTGGTGAGAGATCTGGAGAATGTACTGGCCAGGGCAGCAGTCGAACATTTTTTTGTATCCAGAAAGACCCGTACAGCACCTGCAACATACGGTCGTGCATTATCCAGCTGAAAGGTAGGGTTTCGCAGGGATCGAATGAAGGGTAAAGCCACATATGAAATGTAACGTCCACTTTTCAGAGTGCCGTCAATGGGAACAAGAAGTCACCGAGACGTGTAACCAATGGCACCCCACATTATCACGCCGGGTGATACGCCAGTATGGCGATGACGAATACAATGTGCGTTCACCGCGATGTCGCCAAACACGGATGCGACCATCATGATGCTGTAAAATGAACCTGGATTCATCCGAAAAAATGTCGTTTTGCCATTCGTGCACCCATGTTCGTCGTTGAGTAAACCATCGCAGGCGCTCCTGTCTGTGATGCAGCGTCAAGGGTAACCGCAGGCATGGTCTCCGAGCTGTTAGTCCATACTGATGCAAACGTCGTCGAACTGTTCGTGCAGATGGTTGTTGTGTTGCAAACGTCCCCATGTGTTGATTCAGGGTTCGAGAAGGGGCTTTACGATCCGTTACAGTCTTTGGGATAAGATGCCTGTCATCTCAACTGCTAGTGATACGAGGCCGTTGGGATCCAGCACGGCGGTCCGTATTACCCTCCTGAACCCACCGAATCCATATTCTACTAACAGTCTTTGCATCTCGACTAACACGAGCAGCAATGTCGCGATACGATAATCCGCGATCTTCGTCAAAGTTGGAAACGTGATGGTACGCATTTGTCCTCTTTACACGAGGCATCACAACAACGTTTCACCAGGCAACGCCGGTCAACTGCTGTTTGTGTATGAGAAATCGGTAGGAAACTTTCTTCATGTCAGGACGTTGTAGGTGTCGCCACCAGCGTCAACTTTGTGTGAATGATCTGAAAAGCTAATCATTTGCATATCACAATATCTTCTTCCTGTCGCGTCTGTGGCACGTCATCTTCGTGGTGTAGCAATTTTAATGGCGAGTAGTGTAAATATTTTGCCGTTTTTAGATCTGTATATTTAAGTATTGATTTATTATTAGTTTTTCTGTGCATCAACAACCTAGCTGCCTGCTTATCCCACTTGAAAGGAAATCGATGCACATTCACACTTGGCGATAACCACTTCTCTAACAATGGTAACTGCATGTAAGCAGCACAATAAAAGGTGTCCCATGGCTCGGTCGTTCTGTTTCGTCACATAGCGGATTTCTCTGGAACACTTTATGCCAAATTCCCTGTTCTTTCATTTCTGCAAACGCCAGCAACCTAGTAGTTGTAGTGTCAAAATTGCGTGGTGCAGTTAGACGTTGCAGTTTCTATTGGCAGCGCCGAACGCCGATTACATCAGCGTATCCACTCACATGTGACTGCCCAATGCAAAACCAGACTTGTCATTTGGATTACGGTCAGCTTTTTCAGAAACGGTTTTGAAGAATGCCGATATGAAGAAATAAGACACTAGCTGCGTTAAAAATTACTTTTTAACGCAGCTGGTACGCTATTTCTTCACATCAGAAATGTTGTTATTGCATTCACACCACCACCCCTCACTGCAATCGGACTTCTTCTTTGTGCCACCTATAATAGCTTCACACAGTCAAAGAGAAAGACTGGACGTGATAGGCGCTCAAAAAGTAGTAAGGCTCCATCACACAGTGAAAGCAAAATTTTGTTCTACTACGATTTCGAAGAACGACGGCATATATTTAATGAAAATTGCGAATTTAGGTCTTCATTCATACGGAAAATATAGTTTGAAACCAGATGAATCGTTTTGAAATGCGCAGCTTTTTAAAACAATCAGTATGCTTCACAAATTGCAAGCGTCTTGCTGACTCATATCACGTATGGTTGATATTTCTTTTTCAAAGAGGTCTTCCGAGCCAAGATACCGCTCTCGTAGCCTCTAGTGAAGACTGGTTTGCCCAGAGAAGAAAGCGTTAAGAGTGAGTAATGAGAGGCAGCAGCGACGCTCTACACCAAACAAGGATAAATGGTCCACGTTGCGCAGCGTTGGCGTTCCAAATTCTTTGAAACATGCAGCCCTGAAGAGGTTTCATCGGCCTGCACTCCAAAATGACATTAAACACGAGGATAAGCTGATACTGTTTCTGTCGAAAAAAACACCGTCCAGTTGTAGTAATTTCATTTTTCCAAGCTTTTAATTTGTAACATTTTATATTTACGTATCGTTTGCAATATACGTCATACAAGAAACTCCGTGAGAGGCAAGCCATTCGGTATTCCAAGCTTTTAATCTGCACTTTCTTGCTTTCCTGACTGTTTACCCGAATCCCGGATACAGCTCGCTGCATTTAACTTTTTAAAGGTCAGAGGGCCGTTAAACAAAAACAACGATACGGACATAAGCTGATTTGTTGAAAAATACCCTTAAATCGGATTAGTGCTTGGCAAAAAAAATCGGCTCGTATGTGAAGGTCGTCTTCATTGTCGACTGGAATGGCTTTGAGCCAACAGAATTGCGTTTTTCCCTTGTGCGCTCGATAATTTCATATGTTCTTCGCATTTGGTGTTACGTACACGGAGCCTGCATCGTCAGAAAACCGTTAAAAATATCGGAAGACGCATAGATGGACAACAACAAGTTCTGCGAAGTGTGACAGCCGACTCTCGAAAAAGGCAGATCCAACGGTATCATGAACGTAAATAAGAGAAATGACCAGATATTGTCTGATTACATAACAACCGATAAATTACTGGAATCAGTCACTAAGAGCAGTTTCTTAATCGACTGTCGCAGTGCATCTGGACTGTCGTAGTACGATTTACATAGCAAGAATGTACTGAAGGCAGATCCTTAGAGACAGAGAACTAACCAATTTTAACTGGTTTCTTTGAGACTCATTTAGAATAGGTACCCGACTCATACAATTATAGTTAATGGTGACTTCAGTCGATGTCTTGGCGAAAATACATGTTTGAACTCAAAGACAGACATAAAAAAACGTTCGAAGTTTTTGTAAATACTTTTTGCGAAAATATTTTGAGCAGTTAGTTCAGGAGCCCACACGAGGTGTACATAGTTGAGGAAATAGAGGGAGTATTTTATTTTTAATAATAAGAGATCGATCTAATTCTGAGAATGTCAGGTAACCACAAAGAAAGGGCGTGATAATGGGTACAGACATTAGTCACAACAAGATCATTGTTACGACACTGAATACCGTAACATCCAAAGCAACCAGAAACAAACAGTTAATGTAGATGCATGAAATTTCGGGAATGCTTTTGTCAAGGTAACTATCTAAGTGATTAACACTGCAAGATCGCAGTTTAATCTAAGCGCGAGATAAATCATTGCTAATGTGAAATGTTGTTACATTAACAACCGTTGTAAAAGCTAAAATGTTGCATGATTGCAAATGAAAGTGCACGCATTATGCCGTACAGGTGACGAATGATACATTGTGGGATGGAGTTCCATGCCTGTTGCACTTGCTCGGTCAACATAGGGACGGTTAATGGTATTTGTGGATGACGCTGGAGTTGTCGCCTGAATATGTCCCTTTGCGCTCGGTTGGACACAGATATGGTGATCGAGCAGGCCGAGGGAACATATCGACGCTCTTAGAGCGTGCTGGGCTACAACACTGGAATGTGGGAGAGCATTATCCTGTTGGAAAACATCCCCTGGAATGTTGTTGATGAATTGCTGCACAACAGGCAGTATCAAAAGACTGACGTATAAATTTTCGGCCCGGGTACTTGAGGTAGTCACGAGAGTGCTCCTGTTATAATACGAATTCGCACCTCAGATCATAACTCCAGGTGTGGGCTCCGTGTGTCTAGTACGTAGACAGGTTACCGCAAGCCCAGAGCTGGACTCCTTGGAGCCAAGACACGACCGTCACTGGCACCGCGGCAGAAGCAGCTTTCAGCAGGCGACACAACAAACCTCCACCATGCCTTCCTATGAGCTCTCGAGAGACAGCAGTGAAATAGCAAATGGAATTGGTTTGGGTTCAGTGGAATGCACGCTACAGGTGGTATGGCTCGGAGCTACCCTTTTGTCCTCGAAGTAACCGATTTGTAACAGTTCGTTGTGTCACTGTGGTACAGAGTCGTGCTGCTCAAATTGCTGCTGAAGATGCAGTGCGGATGCGCTAGTACCATTTGTCGAACGTGATGGTCAGCTCTCGCAGTAGAGTACCGTGGTCATCTGGAGCCTAGTCTTCTTGCGACCGAACGTTCTCGTGACCACCGCTCACCAGCAATTATGTACAGTGGCTACATTTCCGCAAAGTTCTTCTGCAGTATTGCAGAAAGCACACCCAGCTTCTCCTAGCCTTATTACACCACCTCGTTCAAACTCAGTAAAGTGTTGGTAATGACGTCTTGTCGCCTTAAAGACATTCTTGAGTAACATCAACTTACCGCGTCCAATCTCAACGATAACTAACTCTCACGATTGTTACAGGTTGTATTTGCAGCAAACCTGATTTACATCCTAGTAGTGGTAAAGTGTTGGTAATGACGTCTTGTCGCCTTAAAGACATTCTTAAGTAACATCAACTTACCGGGTCCAATCTCAACGATAACTAACTCTCACGATTGTTACAGGTTGTATTTGCAGCAAACCTGATTTACATCCTAGTAGTGGTGCCACTAATGCTGGAAAGAAGCCTACGAACTTTGGTTTATGTCGCACAATTCCTCGTTGGAGTTGCGATTTTTCTCTGTCATAGTATCTATTTGAAGAAGCAGGTAAAAGATTGCCTGACAGTTTTCTAAGAGACAATTTACACTCCTTCCAAATAAACTATGGTAGTGTGGACTAGAGAAGGCTTAATTTCAAGCAAATGGCATTACGGCCAATGAGAGTTCCATACCAAGAGAATTAATGAAAAGTGGAACAGATTCCCCATGGTACACGGAACAGGTCAGGTCGCTATTGCAGAAGCAACGAAAAAAAGCGTGCCAGATTTACAAGAACACAAAAATCTCCAAGACTGGCAACGCTCTAAAGAAGCCCGACATTTAGCTCAGACTGCAAAGAGAGATTCTTTTAACAGCTTCCAAAACGAATCTGTCTCTCGAATTCTTGTGGAAAACCAAAGAAATTCTAGTCATTTGTAAAGTATGCTAGCCGCAAGACACAATCAGTACCTTCACTGCCCGATAGCAATGATTGTGTTACCGATGACAGTGCCAATACTGTAGAGTTATGAAACAGAGTTTTCCGCAGTTCCTTCACCGAATAAAATGCAGTAAACATCCCAAAAACCGAATCAAGAGCAGCTGATAACATGAGTAATTTGGAAGTAGACACCCTTGGCGCAGCAAAGCATCTTAAGTCATTCAACAGAGACAAATCTTTCGGTCTAGATGTTATAACACTTAAGTTTGTTTCGGAGTATGCTGATGAAATAGCTCCATTTTAACAACCACAATGGCTCCTTTCCTTGTCGTGAGTGAGAGTTGGGTCTTTTAAGCCCATGTGTTGAGTGTCAGAGACTGTGTGATGTCATGCTGGTAATGTATTTCTATGAGACAAAGGAGGAGTTGAAACTCCAAACCTAAAGTCGTCATCTGGAAGCCAAAGAAGAAAAATGCGTTGAAAATTCTGCGGTCGGTTCGTAAAAGACTAAACAACTAACAGGCTCCTGTTTCTTCAACATGTGGGTTATTAAAGGGTGGAGACTTATTCAGTGCGGTTAAGACCGTAATAAAGAAGTGCCAGTGGCATGCTAAGGAACCAGCCCAGCACTCATCTAAACTTGTGTGGGGAAACTACAGTAAACCTAAGTCAAGATCGCTGGACGGGCATTTGAACACTCCGCCAGAATGCCAGTCTTATCCCATATGCGTTTTTGCTCCGTAAACCGATTGCGCACTAAGCAATGCATAGTTCATTCATTTTACATTCCCCTAAGCATCGTTAGAAATGTATATCTGAGATGAGAGGATCACTCAAATGAAAACAAAATGTGTTCTATCTCCACATTTGCATTACAGCTCCAGCCAATTACTGGGGAAATAATCGAATTTCCATTGAACTGACAGATGTTCTGTCAACCATGCCAATAGCAGATGGATGCGTGAAGCGTGATTAAAAATTTGGTTTTACTAACGGGAAAAGAGGAGAGTAAAAAAGAAGAGGGATGAGAGAATTTTAAAAATCATAGTGCTCTTCCTACCAAACATTACAATATGAGACTGAATTTACGCCACATTAGTAACAATTCACACAGAATCAGCGGATAGCAGTTAATTATGTGTACAGACGTCGGCGACTGCAAGAGAGGATATATACTCTCGTCAGAGCATTAGGAAAAGTAATAAAGTAACAAAATACTGTCACAGAAAACAGAATAATATTACGACTGCTCTTTTTACTGTGCGCTCCATACATTCTTCGACGACGCGTTTTATTTCGAGGCGTGAATATTGGACAGTATCGGCCTGTGACACCACTTACTGAAATGAAGTTCGTAATTCGATAATTTTAAATTATAATTAATTCAATCAAACAAACAATGCAGCAAAAGCATACATGTCTCTCATACTATCTACAGCGTCCACGGTTTTAATTAAAACGGAGTTACACAACTGTAAAAATGTCGGTTCCAGATACCAAAGGCTACTCACCTACTGGTAATATTCAGGGTAAATAAAAGAGCTACAGAAATTACATTTTCAACTCATTTATCCCGACGACGGATTATGACTAGTTTTTTATTTTTATATTTTGTTCGCAAAATACGAGGAACTGGTCTATATTCTGTTAAAAGTTGTGTTCCATTTAGCTTGTGACATTCAAAGGCGAACATTATTTCGGAACTTATTTACACAAAAATTCAATTCCACTTCATCTTGATTTTGAACTGACGTACGTTTTCTTTTTCTTACGTTGGGAAACTGCAATAAGTATCTTCAACCCAAGGAAACAGCGTTGCCAGTTAGTACATCCTATGGCTATGTCATACTTCCGAGATAACATAGCACTAATACATATAGAGTGGAAAAACTACTTATATAATATTTTACATTATTTACAGGAGATAAAAAGAAATATTTTTTATGTGACAAAACTGCCATAAGTGCACTGTTTTCTCGCTAAAGGGTCCATGAAAGTTTTGTCGCTAATGGTGCTCAGAGACGGTGTTCAAACTGCCTGTGATGAATATTGTTTTAGAGATGTTGCCAGTTAAATTAACTCACAACTGGCAACTGCGTGCTAAATGATGTCTAAGACGCTCAAAACAAGCAGTTGTTCCAACAGCAAAAGCTGTAACCCCAGCTAAATGGGCAAACACCTCTTCTGGAGTGCTTTTCTCGAGTGTCTACAACGCCACCATCTCCAATGGAGCAAGCAGTTCTTTGTTTTGAAATTACAAGTAAATGTGTCCTCAAGCTGAAGGTTGGTTCTTCGGCTCTGTCCACTGAAAATGGAAATGTTTTTTTTATATTTATTTTGCCTGTTTTATCATTATTTACCTTCCCGTTTTGGAGGCGAACTGAAACCGACTAGTTTTCGGGTATGTAATAATATGTTTCAATAGAATAAAACAGCGATATGAAGCGGTGATTTCAGTTCTTCTGCGCTAAGGAAATGATGATGTCGATGGGTCCTGATAAGTGTAGGTAAGGATGTTGATGAGGATGGACAGGAGAAGATATTATACGAAAAAGGATGTGTGACTGATTTCAGTAAGGAACTGATAGTTGGTATGTATCAATACTTCAATTAGAGAAAAGTCAGAAATGTAAGGAGGATTCAATATTTGTCCTACATTTTGACTGTGTTTCATCACAATCGACATACAACTTTCTGGGTACGATTATCATTTTGCTTTTTCCAGAAGTTAAAGGAACCAGTGTTTCTCGCTGGCAGACGTGCGTAGTCATAAGGAATTTTAGTGAATTTGGTATCACGTTAGTACTTTGTATTGTTTGAAATTTTCATCTACATCTGCATATAAAGGGTGCCTCTCCTAAGAGTTATCAGACGTATTTTATCTGGTGTTTCGGCAGATATTTGCAATTCAATTTTTGTAATGTGCAACTGGAATCAGCTCAAACAAATACTACTTATGAAGTCTTTCATGGGACGCTAAGTGATGACGGAGACCATCGAGTTGTTTCCCATTACAAACAATATGAATTTTAAAGCTGATTTTTACGAGTCCTTTCGATAGAGCGGTCTCAAATTAGTCTAGAACAATATTCGTTACATCGATATGTATGAACGGGGACAGTAAAACGCGAAGAATAACCAGTACTTCAACAGCGATAGCACTGTCCTGGCCCGCACTGAGTGCCACCATCATGCAGCAGCGCGACTCATTCGTTGTTGGAGTACTTTTATTCTTCGTGTTTTACTGTCTCTGTTAATACATATCGATAGAATGAATATCGTACTAGACTAATTTGGGACGACTCAACGAATGGGCACGCAAAATTCCGCTTCAAAAATAATTTTGTCTGTAACGGGAGATGTAACTATCGGTATTTGTGTGGCTGACTCCAACTACACACTGCAAAAACGAAACTGTAAATAACTGCCGAAAGACGAGAGGTAATGCGCCTGACTACTCTTAATAGGGACACACTGTATTCTCCGCTAACTGCTGTACAGCACATGGCGGGGGATACTTTGTACCAACATTATGTCTTTACTTTCGTATTACCTTCATGTATTGAGCGGGTGAAAAGTGTATGTCTGTGTGCCTCTGCAAGTGTCATTTTCATTCTTATCTTATTCTCCTGACCAATACAAGAGATATGGAATGATAAAAGCATAATGGCGTAATCCTCATCAAATATGGTTCTCTAAATTTAGCAAGTTTTCATCAGAACTTTCTTGCTTACAGGGATACCAATATACGTTCCCCACGCACTTTCTTATGGTCTTCTGTTGTGATATCAACGAGTCTCTGAATTCGTTCGATGGCTTGTGTCATGCCTACTTGAAAAAGACTGAAAACTATAGGACCCTCCTCTATACGTGGTCGCACTAGTGTTCTGTATGCGATTTCTTTTACAGATGCATTCCATTCCCCCAGATTTCCTCCAAGAAATGTACGTCTTCCTTTTATCTTCCCTGATACTTTTTTGATGTGATAGTTCAATTTTACACCGCTTCTTAGTTTTACATCTAAATATAGGGTGCCCGAGAAGACCCTAACCACTTCTGGTACAACGCTAATTTTTGTCCCTTTATTGAAGGTAATCGGAAATATTTTTACCACAGAACAAACAATCAGTGTCGTAAACTAGAGAATCACTGGACTCTTCTCTGCTGAGGTTCAAAAACGGTTTCGTCGACGTTACCGTATAGAAGCCCCAACGAGAACAATTACTACGGCATCTCGAAAAGGCTTATCACATCCAGGTGCTCCATCATCTCGAACATGAGAACTATGTGGCACGCACGGCCATGTTCCACAACTTAATTGAGATAGTAAACAATGAACATCTGTTGACACATGCCCTCTGTAGCAACGAGATTGCCTTTCATGCCTATGGCCTCGTCAATCGCCACAACAGCAGGATATGGGTTGGTGGAAAACCATATATCGCCATGGAATGAGAACGTAACGCTCCAAATTAAACTGTATTGTTGGATTTCGGCCAACAGCACATTTACGGTTCATTCTTTTTGCTGAAGCAACAATCATGTCAACACCGTACCTGGACGTGCTTGAGCAATTCCTGCAGCTCTAATGGTCTGACAGAACGCAGCATGTCATTCTCAATGGAAAGAAGTCTCCCGAAGTAAGAGTGATTTCAGGTGTGCCGCAGGGGAGTGTCGTAGGACCGTTGCTATTCACAATATACATTAATGACCTGGTGGATGACATCGGAAGTGCACTCAGGCTTTTTGCAGATGATGCTGTGGTGTATCGAAAGGTTGTAACAATGGAAAATTGTACTGAAATGCAGGAGGATCGGCAGCGAATTGACGCTTGGTGCAGGGAATGGCAACTGAATCTCAATGTAGACAAGTGTAATGTCCTGCGAATACATAGAAAGATAGATCCCTTATTATTTAGCTACAAAATAGCAGGTCAGCAACTGGAAGCAGTTAATTCCATAAATTATCAGGGAGTACGCATTAGGAGTTATTTAAAATGGAATGATCATATAAAGTTGATCGTCGGTAAAGCAGATGCCAGACTGAGATTCATTGGAAGAATCCTAAGGAAATGCAATCCGAAAACAAAGGAAGTAGGTTACAGTACGCTTGTTCGCCCACTGCTTGGATACTGCTCAGCAGTGTGGGATCCGTACCAGATAGGGTTGATAGAAGAGACAGAGAAGATCCAACGCAGAGCAGCGCGCTTCGTTACAGGGTCATTTAGTAATCGCGAAAGCGTTACGGAGATGATAGATAAACTCCAGTGGAAGACTCTGCAGGAAAGACGCTCAGTAGCTCGGTACGGGCTTTTTTAAAGTTTCGAGAACATACCTTCACCGAAGAGTCAAGCAGTATATTGCTCCCACCTACGTATATCTCGCGAAGAGGCCAGGAGGATAAAATCAGAGAGATTAGAGCCCACACAGAAGCATACCGACAATCCTTCTTTCCACGAACAATACGAGACTGGAATAGAAGGGAGAACCGATAGAGGTACTCAGGGTACCCTCCGCCGCACACCGTCAGGTGGCTTGCGGAGTATGGATGTAGATGTAGATGTAGATTCTGGATTTGGTGGTGGTTCAACACATTGTGTAGTGGTAACACATTGTGCGTAATTACCTGTAACGCCTTTTGACCTCTTTTCATGGGATCACATCAACAGGATATTCTGCTTGGATATGGAGGACAATAATGTCGAACGAAAGTGATTTCCTCCAATTCTGGTATTCTCTTCCACGCTACATTCGTATTCTTTCATATTCTAAATACTTCATCTGAATTACGGTGTTCCTTCCCAAAAATGTTTAGGAAATTCTAGGGCACCGTCTACTTGTCCATGTGATGGGCTCAAGATGTTCGCCACCAATCTCCTAATCGGACTTACGTCTTCTTTCTGTTTGCAGCAGGCATTAACTGACATTTATTGATTCTGAAAGAGCGCCGACATACGTTGCATCACGCGGAAATTTTGTCCAGTCTTTCTGCCACTGCTTACGATGTTCCAACTGCGACAATTTGACAGTCATAACAGCATCATCAGTGGAGAACCTTTTAATGTTGGTGACGCAATCTGATGAATCATTTCCGTATATTGACAATTTTAGAGGTCCTGATAAGGGTTCTTGGGCGCATCACATGTGACTACAGTGTCTATGGGACTTCCACTGTCCAATACCGCGTACTGGGTTCCATTCCTCTAATATTTCTCGATCCAGTCACATGTTAGCGAAGAAGCTCCATATGTTCCTATATTGGTGGGCAAAACTTAAGGCAGAGTGTAACTTTCGCATTATGTGTCGCTGTCGAGTAACATAGCACGATGCGACTTGTTGTACCGAAGATTGACAGAACTGCTACAGTATAGTATAGAAGGAAACTGTAAGAAATATGCAAATGAGAGGAACAGAACTGACACTTTTATTCAAAGAGAATAGTTCCACACGAATCACAGCGATACGCACTGAAGCGCGAAAGAAACTGGTATACGCGTGCGTATTGTAATACAGAGATATCCAAACAGGCAGAATACGACAATGCGGTCAGCAACGCCTATATAAGAAAACAAGTGCCTGGCGCAGTTAGATCGGCTGCTGCTGCTACAATGGCACGCTATCAAGAGTGAGTTTGAATGTGGCTTTATAGTCGGCGCACGAGCTATGGGATACAGCATCTCCGAGGTAGCGATGAAGTGGGGATTTTCCCGTACGACTATTTCAAGGGTGTACCGTGAATATCAGGAATCCGGTAAAAGATCAAATTTCCAAAATCGCTGCAGTCGGGAAACGAACCTACAAGTACGGGACCAGCGACGACTGAAGAGAATCGTTCAACGTGACAGAAGTGCAACCCTTCGGCGAATTGCTGCAGATTTCAATGCTGGGCCATCAACATGTGTCACGGTGCGAACTATTCAACGAATCATCATCAACATGGGATTTAGGAGCCGAAGGCCCATTCGTGTACTCTTGATGACTGCACGACAGAAAGGTTTACCCATCGCCAGGGCCAGTTAACACCGACATTGCACTGTTGATGATTGGAAACATGTTGCCTAGTCAGACAAGTCTAGTTTCAAATTGTATCGGCGAATGGACGTATATGGGCACGGAGACAACCTCATGAATCCATGGACCCCGCATGTCCGCAGGGGACTATTCAAGCTGGTGGAGGCTCTGTAGTGGTGCGAGGCGAGTGAAGTTTGAGCGATGTGGGACCCCTGCTACGCATAGATACGACTCTGACAGGTGACACGTTTGTAAGCATCCAGTGTGATCACCTGCATCCATTCATGTCCATTGTGCATACCGGCGTACTTGCGCTTCTCCTGCAGGACAATGCGACACCCCACACGTCCAGAGTGGCTCTAGGAACACTCTTCTGAGTTTAAACGCTTCCACTGGCCAGCAAACTCCCGAGACATGAACATTATTGCGCATATCCGGGATGTCATTCCCCTTGTACTTCTACGGATTTATGGACAGACCTGCAGGATTCATGGTTACAATTCCTTCCAGCGCGACTTCAGACATTAGTCGAGTCCATACCAAGTCGTGTTGCAGTACTTCTGGGTGCTGGCGTGGGTCCTGCACGACATTAGGCAGGTATAACAGTTTCTTTGGCTCTTTAGTTTACTATAGTACCTGGAAATTACAAAAGACGCGGCACGGTATCTAATAGGATACATGATCACCACGGACAACAGTGCATGTTCTGCAAAGTGCAGCAACGATGATGATAAGATTGGTAAGGAGTTTTGTCGTAGGACGTTCCATTTCTCCAGCCGTGCTGAACGGTCGTTGGTGCATGTGGTCGTGGTGCAATACGTCTCCACAACGCATCCCACACGTACTCGGTGGTATTTAAGTTAGTGGAGTGAGCAGCCAGGTCGTTTCGCCGAATGTTCTCTCGTTCCATTAGCTCCCCCAGCTGTGCTGTTCGATGCAGCCACGTTTTGTCATACATAAAAGTAAAGTCACGGCCGAATGCATCTCTGAAAGCACGCACATGGGGAAGGAGCACAGTCCCACAATAACTTTGAGTAGTGAGTGTAACGTGTTCAGAGGTTTGGGAGTCAGTGCCGCGGATGCAACACTGTGCCTCCCCATTCCTAGACCACCAAACCGAAAGTTTTCGACAATGCCGGAACTACTCTCCAATGGCGAAAACTGGAAACACGCAATGCTGCCAGAAACATTGTCGAACACGATTGTTTTGGTGATGTAGACGTTACGGTGTGTGGCATGGGCGTACTGACCTCCAAATATCTGAACACGGTAGACTCACCGGTCGACGTTGTTCTGAAGCTGTACGCCTTTCCTATGTGGATCTTTTCACGGGTGCGTTCGGCCCTAACTTCATTTTTATGGATGACAGCGTCGAACTGCGCAGGCGGAGGAGCTCTTGCAACGAGAATACATTCTACGTTCTGTTGGGCCCGCAGCATAGTACATGTCATTGAAAGACATAATGAAAATGAAAGCTGCAAAACTAGCTGGAGTAAGACAATGTCTACATCTACATCTACATGGATACGCTGCAACTCGCACTTAAGTGCCTGACAGAGGCTTCATCGAATCACTTTCACAATTACTCTCTATTGTTCCACTCTCGAACAGCGTACAGAAGAAAGGAACACCTATATCTTTCCGTGCGAGTACTGATTTCCCTTATTTTGTTATGCTGATAGTTTCTTCCTCTGTAGTTAACAAAATATTTCGCATTCGGAGGAGAACGTTGATAATTGAAATTTCGTGAGAAGATTCTGCCGCACCGCAAAGCGGCTTTGTTTTAATCATGCCCACTCTAAGTCCTGTATCACGTCCGTGACACTCTCTCCCTCCGTGACACTCTCTCCCCTATTTCACGATAATACCAAACGTGGTGCTCTTTGTTGAACTTTTTCGGTGTACTTCGTAAAGCCTATTTGGTAAGGATACCAGAGCGCCGGCCGCAGTGACCGTGCGGTTCTAGGCGCTACAGTCTGGAACCGAGCGACGGCTACGGTCGAAGGTTCGAATCCTGCCTCGGGAATGGATGTGTGTGATGTCCTTAGGTTAGTTAGGTTTAATTAGTTCTAAGTCCTAGGCGACTGATGACCTCAGAACTTAAGTCGTACAGCGTTCAGAGCCATTTGGACCATTTTTGATACCAGACAGCGCAACAGTGCTCCGAAAGACGACAGACAAGAGTAGTGTAAACAGTCTCTTTAGTAGATCTATTACATTTTCTAAGTGTTTTGTTAGTAAAACACAGTCTTTGGTTTGTCTTCCCCACAACATTTTCTATGTGCTATTTCCAATTTAAATTGATGGTAAGTGTAATTCCTGTGTATTTAGTTGAATCTGTGGCCTTTAGATTAGACTGAAGTTTAACGGATTCCTTTTAGCACTCATGTTGATAACCTGACACTTTTCATTATTTAGGATCAATTGCTAATTTTAACACCATTCAGACATCTTTTCTACATCATATATTTAAGATAATACACGACAGGTTTGTTTTGGCTTATTTCTTATTATCATGTGACTCGCGGAAATAACATTTGTAAGATTATTTATACGTAAGGCGTGGCTGTTTTAAGTTTACATTTGAACAGGTACTTACGTCTAATGGCGAGTGACGACCATATTGCCTTTATCGTTTTTTCTATGACAGGATTATTACACAGTGTGTCAAAAAGACTTGCTATGAACATTCTCGCAAAACTGGAAATACACGTTCATACAAGAAAATATGAACACGAAATTCTAATTCAGCACACAGAGTTTAAACTTAAATTCCATCTCGAAAACTTTATTGTCACAATAAAACGCAATAAGGGGTAGTCATATGGAAAACACAACATACACAGACCACAGAAAAATTAAACGGAAAATATAACAACGAAACATAATATCATCTCCTGTAAGCAGTATATACTTTATAAATATATTGAAACTTCCTGGAAGATTAAAACTGTGTGCCGGACCGACACTCGAACTCGGGACCTTTTCCTTTCGCGGGCAAATGCTCTACCAACTGAGCTACCCAAGCACGACTCACACTCCGTTTAAAATATCGAACTATCAGAACATGTTAAGAACGTATTTTATTTTCGTAATTAAAAAAAATATTATACTTACGACGACTTAACAGAAAAAAAATTACAGATTATGTTTGGTTGTCACTTCCAACTAGACTTAAGTACTAACGCATATGGAGATATAAAACATCCACGATATACTTAGAGATAATCTTACCAACGTTATTTCCGCAGGTTACGCAGCCGAAACAGGCTTGTCGTATAAAATATTAAATATATTACTTTACTGCAGCTAGTTTTGGAGCTTTCATCTTCATTATGTCTCATAATGATAATATATTCGCGAGTGGACTGGCCTGTCCGTTCCCGCGCCCTAAATCCCGTCGACCACGTGTGGGATGGAGACGTCTTCATGCACCGATGACCGTTCAGCACTTGTCAATAGCGCTTGTGGAGGAATGGAATGCTCCACCGTTAGAACTCGTTATGAACATTGTGGCCCGCATGGAAGCACGTTCCATAGCAGGTACTGCCGCCCGTGGTGATCAGATGCCCTACCAAAAACCATATCCTGCTATTTGTAATGTTCTGGGTTACATCAAGGTGATTACAGTGTCATTATTATCTTTGAATAAAAGTGTAGTTTCTGTTCGTCTCACTGCGTATTTCTTACAGTTGCCTTTTATAATATACTCTAACAGTTCTTTCTATGTATGGTCCAAGTTTTATCGAGCTGTGTTACGTAACAGTGACACATGACGATAATGTTCCTTTTGTCGATATGTTTTGAACACCAGTACACCGTGGAGTACAATGTAGAACGCCTCACTGAAAATCTAAGAAGACGAATTTTACCTGTACACCTACATCTATTGTTTGCAAGACATCGCGTATGAGTAAAGCAAGCTATTATTTTTCCTAAATCAGTACTAATTCTTTGGGAGAAACTTATTTTCACGGTGTGTGAGCCTAGAACGTGCCCTAGGATCCTGCAACTGACAAACCTCAGCCACTGTTTTGATAACACACTCTGCTAGAAACAGATCCGCGTCTGGCTGTAGAAATGGTCACGTGTTAAGGTGGTTATGTCATTTTGTTTTTTGTAAGTTATCGATGTGCACGTCAGAGGGAGAAAGTTATGTTACTGTTAAATAATCTTTGGTGTCGTTGTCACACAGTCTCTGCCTCCGTGCAAAAAATGGTTCAACTGGCTCTGAGCACTACCGGACTGAACATCGAAGGTCATTAGTCCCCTTACTTAGAACTACTTAAACCTAACTAACCTAAGGACAGGACACACATCCATGCTCGAGGCAGGATCCGAACCTGCGACCGTAGCGGTCGCGCGGTTGCAGACCTCTCGGCCACGCCGGCCGGCACCTCTGTGCAGTCTGGTACATTCTTAGCTGAAGTGTGGTAGGTGGTAGATGTATTCAGTAGCGCTGTGTTGGCTTGTGATTGCATCTGTTAGATGAAAAAAGATTTATTGCAAAGGATGGCAAGGATGTATATGATGTATATATTTAAGGGTGAAAGTAATATAAATTTTGCAAAATGTTTTTTAAGAGAGGAAGTTTGAGGTAAGACTGCAGCGCTACACAGGTGGTTTGTCGGAATGATTATTGTTAGCTAGTTAACTTTATTCACTTGCTCAAAACTGAGAGAAAGACCACCCCACTTCCCTAAGTAACTGATTAAGTTGTTTGGTTTTCATAGAAATTCTCTGTTAACATTGTACCCTTATTTAAATCATTTTGCACCTCGTTAAGCATAATACTGTTCAGACCAATTTTATGTGTGAAGATCACTCGAAGTTTTCGTCTGTCCTTCTGAATACATATTTCATTCTAAAACCGTTGTCTTGGGATATCATTCGTCGCTGTTGTGCTGTCGACTGGTATGCAACAATGCTGTAAAGACGCGAGGTAAATGCAAATTTTGTTTAGGGATAGATGATTGTTTTACTTCAGTTACCCATTTAATACACTGAAGCGCTAAAAAAAGTGGCATAGGCTTGTGTATTCAAATACACACAAATTAGTTACAACCGGCAGAACACTTCGCTGTGGCCAGCAATGCCTATATAAGACAACCGTGTGCCGCAGTTGTTAGATCGATTACTGTTGCTACAATGGCAGGTTATCAAGATTTAAGCGAGTTTGAACATGATCTTGTAGCCGGTGCACGAAAGATAGGACGCAGCATCCCCGAAGTGGCGATGAAGTGCGGATTTTCCCGTACAACCATTTCACGGTGCACCGTGAATATCAGGAGTCCGGTAAAGCATCAAATCTTTGACATCGCTGCAGCCGGAAAAAGGTCCTCCAAGAACTGGACCAACGACGACTGAAGAGAATCGTTCAACGTGTCAGAAGTGCAAATTGACGCAGATTTCAATGCTGGGCCATTAACAAGTGTCTGCATGCGAGCCATTCAATGAAACATCATCGATATAGCCTTTCGGAGCCGGAGCCCCTCTGGTGTACCCTTGATGACTGCACGACACAAAGTTTTACGCCTCACCTTGGCCTGTCAAAACTGACACTGGACTGTTGATGACTGGAAACGTGTTGCCGGATCGGCGAGACTCGTTTCAAATTGTATCGAGAGGATGGGCGTGTACGGGTATGGAAACAACCTCATGAATCCATGGATCCTGCATGTCATGGTGGACTGTTCAAGGTGGTGGAGGCTCTGCAATGGTGTGAGGCGTGTGCAGTAAGAGTGATATGGGGGCCCTGATACGTCTAAATACGATTCTTACATGGGGGGACGTCCATGTCCCTTGTGCATTCCGACGGACTTGGGCAATTCAAGCAGGACAATGCGATACCCCATGCGTCCATAACTTCTACAGAGTGGCTCCAGGAACACTCTTCTGAGTTTAAGCAATTCCACTGGCCACCAAACGCCCCTGGCATGAACATTATTGAACATATCTGGGATGCCTTGCAGAAAAGCTCTCCACCCCCTCGTATTCTTACGGGTTTATGGACAGCCCTGCAGGAGTCATGTTGTCAGTTCCCTTCTGCAGTACTTCAGACAGTAGTTGAGTCCATGCCACGTCGTGTTGCGGCACTTCTGCGTTCTCGCAGGAACCCTCCTTCACGATATTAGGCGGAGTACCAGTTTCTTTGGCTCCTCAGTGTATAAAGAAAGGTTTTATTCAGACTAGTTACAGTTCCATTCAGATTATATTTTGTTTAGTCAAAGGCTGGCACACGAGTTTAAGTTGGATAACAATTTGTTGGTATATACAGAGTGACAAATATCGAACTATATGAAAGAAAACGTAAATTAGTTACAAACTACGGCGTGCGCATACTTTATTCAAGATGTAAACTGCACTGCTGATATTAGAATATATGTTATGACATATTCGATATGCCTGGAACCATTGGTGATGATGTGTCGCAGACGAATAGCGAAATTATGCATGACCCGCTGCAGTGTCGGACAATCGATGCTGTTGTGATCACCTCCTGAATGGCTGTTTTCAGCCCAGCCATGGTTTTAGGGTTATTGCTGTACACCTTGCCTTTAATATAGCTCCACAAGAAGGAGTCTCATTTGTTCACATCACGAGAACATGGCGGCCAACGTAGGCCCACGCCAGAGGCCTCTGTGTATCCCAGAGCCCAGAATGCCGTCCCCAAGGTGTTCCTCCAGGACGATCAAACACTCTCCTGCTTCGATGGGGTCGAGCTTTGTCTTGCATGAACCACATCTTGTCGAAGTCAGGGTCACTTTGGATAATAGGGATGAAACCGTTCCAAAACCTTCAAGTACCGTTCGGTAGTCACCGTGCTATCAAGGAATATCACACCGATTATTCCGTGACTGGATTTCTCGATGGCGGAATGCGGATTCTCAGTGCCCCAAAGGAAAGTGGGCTTCGTCGCTAAACCAAACCATGCATACGTTCGAAAATTGTCACTTGTAGTTTTGGCAATACGTAGACTATTTACAGAGTGGGAGGTAAATTTGGGCAAAATGTAATTCAGAAACACGTTGTAGAGAACTTACAACGTGTCGTAACCGAAACACCCGGTTTGGAGCGAAGACGAGCCAATGGCTGTCGAGGCAGCTGCGAGGGCCACGTGCTGGGTCGCGCGGCAGCGGCTGGGAGCGGGGGCGCGTGACACGGCCGCCTGTGCCGCCGCTGCCGACCTTTCACCTTTGGCGGTCCAAACGCGGCCGCCGCTCGCCCTGGAGGTGGCGCGAGCTCTGAGCCTCCGCCCCCAACTGACGCTTCCTGGCAGCCACTCACATCACTAATCATCGGAAGTGCCGTACTGCTGCCGTCTACATCTACATCGATACTTCGAAAGCCACCTGACAGTGTGTGGTGGAGGGTACTTCTCATACCGCTAACTAAGCCCCCCGTCCCCGTTCCAATCGCTAATGGCACGCGAGAAAAACGATAGCCGATAACCCTCTGTATTAACACTTATTTCTCATTTTTTAAAATTTTTTTATATATTTTTTTGGGGGGGGGGGGGAGGGTATGGAGGCGGGGGATTTGATGTCCGCCAGTTACGAAAAACACCGTTTTTCTCAGTACTCAAACATGTATCGGCACCACTGTGCCATCATCAGTGGGTTCTCGTTTTTATTTATTCTGCAATGTGAACATTTTTGTTGCTTGATTATAAAATTATTTGCATTTTTAGTTCAAACAACAGATCGTTCGTGTTTGTAAATACCTTTACATTCGGTGAGTATGAATTTTCTGGACCACTTTTGTATTAATTATTACAGGTATCTTGTCATCTGCAACCAAACGATGTTTATATGAATGTTTTTTTGCTGAGAGTTAACCTATCTTCTAGAGTGTAATTTAGTTTTTCGCGATGTTTTCGCTTGATTGGCGGACTTCAAATCCCAAAGATTTTAACTGCAAACACGGCCAATACAAGGAGCTGCAAATCAAAAGATGGATATTTCTCTAATTTTCTCGATTTGGTATGGTGACAGAAAAATAAAGGGATAGAAATTTAAATTGCGATATACTTCAACGAATATGAAACTGCAAATGTTAAAGTTGGAATGAATCTTACTTGAGTGTTAAGTTAAATGTTAATGTCCTTCACAGGCAGGTTTTTCCCCGTAATTAAGAGTATCTTCAAATGGATGTAAGTTTTGAGCTCTGTCCAGCTATGGGTACGTTTACTATGTCTACTTTTATGGTGTAGGATCGTACAGTCGCCACGATGATCGAATGGTAGCAATACAAAGCTGTAGCCTCCGCACTCCGCACCGCTGCTGCAGCACGCCGCTCTCCTGAGAAGCTTACTTTCGTTTATTTCTCACGCTGGACATGCATGGTCCCCTGCACTCGCAGCACTCTCTGGGACATATGAATGTCGAAGTCTCAGTTTTTGGGGAAGAGAAAATTAGTAAATTACAGTTCCAATGCAAAGATGGCCTACTGCCACGGAGGCGGACCGCATGCGGGCCCGAATCAACACTCAAAGCCGCAGACGAATGCAAAAACTGATAGAAGCCGACCTCGTGGAAGATCAGTTTGGATTACGTAGAAATATTGGAACTTGAGAGGCAATACTGACCCTACGACTTATCTTAGAAGATAGATTAAGGAAAGACAAACCTATGTTTCTAGCATTTGTAGACTTAGAGAAGTCTTTTGAAAATGTTGACTGGAATATTCTATTTCAAATTCTGAAGGTGCAGGGGTGAAATGCAGGGAGCGAAAGACTATTTACAGTTTGTACAGAAACCAGATGGCAGTTATAAGAGTCGAGGCGCAAGAAAGGGAAGCAGTGGCTGGGAAGGGAGTGAAACAGGGTCGCAGCCTGTCCTCGACGTTATTCAATCTATACATTGAGCAAGCAGTAAAGGAAGCAAAAGAAAAATTGGAGTAGGAATTAAAATCCACGGAGTAGAAATAAAAGCAATGAAGTTTGTCAACCACATTGTAATTGTTTCAGAGACAGCAAAGGACTTGGAAGATTTGTTGGACGGAATGGACAGTGTCTTGAAAGGAGCATATAAGATGAACATCATCAAAAGCAAAACAAGGATAATGGAATGTAGTCGAATTAAATCAGATGATGGTGATCTTGCGACACAGATTTTAGTTCAACGAACTCAGCGTTATCATTTGAGAATTAACGTATTTTCGGCAGCGAAAGATAGTGACTGCGACAGTAAACTCTGTGTAGGTGTTCCAGCACATATCAAAATTTTAAAATATCAGATACGTATGGTTCCTATGCACTCGCAATATGTATGAGGAATTTTATAAAATCTGAGACCATTCAGTCCAAGGCTGTCTTTTACTGAGCATGATAGGAGAAGAAGACACAGTGGATTCAGTATTCGAGGCAGAGTTTAATAGAGTTTTGGAAGATTTATGATCAAATAAGGCAGAAAACACACACCACATTCATTTGGAATTTCTGGAAACATTGGAGGAAATGGCAACTTAATGACTGTTCAGATTGGTGTGTAGAATTTATGAGACTGGAAACATACAATCAGACATTCGCAAAAATATCATCCACACAGTCTCTAAGACCTAAGTGTAAGAACTATCGCAGTGTAACCTTAACAGCACGAGCGTTCAAAATGCTGACAATAACCACATATAGAGGAATGAAAAAAAAATTGAAGATCTGTTGCATGATGATCACCTCAGCTGTAGGAACTAAAGGCGCCAGAGAGGCAGTCCTTACGCTGACCGTGATAACGGAAGCAAGATATAAGAAAATTCAACACTCGTTTATAGGGTTTGTTGACGTAGAAAGCGCGTTAGACAATGTAAAATGGTGTAAGATGTGCCAAATTCTCTGAAAAATAGTTCTGAGATGTAGGGAAAATACCGTGCAATGTGCAATATGTACAAAAACCAAGAGCGAACAAAAAATCGAAGTTTAAGAACGAAGTGTTCGGACTAAAAAACAGGGTGTCAAATACAAAAATGGTTCAAATGGCTCTGAGCACTATGGGACTCAACTGCTGTGGTCATTAGTCCCCTAGAACTTAGAACTACTTAAACCTAACTAACCTAAGGACATGACACACATCCATGCCCGAGGCAGGATTCGAACCTGCGACCGTAGCGGTGAGATTAAAATCAGAGTGAATGATAAGGTTTAGTGATGACTTTGCTATCCTTAGTGAAAGAGAATTACTGGGATGAATGGAATGACAATTTTATGAGACCACGTTACGGACTGAGAGGAAACGGAAGAAAGGGAAAGTATTCAGGAATAGCAAAAATGAGATTAGACGTAAACTTAACATCAAAATTTATGACGAAAAAGTACATGAAGCTAAGGAATTCTGCTATCTTGGAACGAAAATAACTCATTACGGACGAAGGAAGCACGACATAGAATGCTGACTAACACAGGCAACGAGGGCGTTTCTGACCAAAAGAATTTATCAGAGCATACGATAGGCGCACAGCATTAGATGAGAACGGATCATGAACCAAGGGAAAAGAAATAAGTTGAAGCGTCAGAGATGTGGTGCTATAGAACGATGTTTAAAGGGAAGGAGTGAGGAGGTTCTACGAAGAATTGCCAAGTAAAGGAACATGTGGCGAAGAGTGGGACAGAGCGGGGTAGTGCAATGATTAGCACAATGGATTCGCATTCGGGAGGACGACAGTTCAAACCCTCGTTCGGCCATGCTGAATTAGGTTTTCCGTGATCTTCCTAATTTGCTTAAGGGGAATGGCAAGATAGTTCCTTCGTAAGGGTACGGCTGCTTTCCTTCCCAATCCTTCCTTAATGAAAGCTTGAGCTCTGTCCCTGATGACCTCGTCGTCGACGGAACGTTTAACACTGATCTCCTCGTCTTCCGCGAACAGTGGAAAGAGGAAGGGACGGGAAGATAGGACTTGTGTGAAGACATGTGGGATTACTTCTTCAGTACTAGAGGGAATTACAGACGGTAAAAAGTATAAGGGAATACAGAGATTACAATATATCCAACAAATAATTGAAGAATTTGGGCATATAGGAGAGAGGAATTCATGGCTTCTTTGGAACACGCCAAGACATTAAAAAAATTACTGCTTGCTCTTTGTAGCTCTTCTCACCGTCCGAACAGGCATCAGAAGGGCCGACGGAGTAGATCGACCGCCGTGTCATCCTCGGCGGAGAGCTGTCCCTCGATGCGGATATGGAGGGGCATGTGGAGTACACATCGCTCTCCTGGTCGTTGTGGGCTTTCGTGACCAGATCCGCTATCTTGCTTGCAGTAAGTAGTTCCTAAATTGGCCTCCTAAGGGCTGGGTGCACCCCGCTTGACAACAGCACTCGGCGGACGCGTACGGTTACTCATTCAAATGCTAACCAAGCCGTTGGCGCCGTCCTTTATAGGGCTGATATCAATTACTTTATTCGTTATAGAATAGGGAAACCTCTATCAATATTTATACTGTGGAAACGACGGTTACATTACCTTTCATTAACGTTATCTTTTGTCCTGAAATTAACAAATAATGCTTGTACATACAGCACTTCCTGGTACAAAATGGTTGACAGTGAAGCTAAATTTTTAATAAACAAACAAAATAAAAATCTCGACAGGTTGTTTCACATAAACCTGTACTATATGTAATGTAAAAGAAATAGTTGATTCCCTTATTTAACTTTTTTTGACATATCCATTCCCTTGCATATTGTCAGCGTCCTCCCATATTTAAATATGTTTACGATGTTCCTCGTAACGCGTGATTATACAAGTAAACGTGACTGCTCAACTCCAGCCTCTTTTTTCCTGTTTCGTCCGTCATACGTTATTTTGCTAGTGAGTAGGAGAAATGTTTTAACTTGGTATTTTTCGTTCATATTGACCCACAAACTGAAAGGGAACTCACTTCTCCAAAGAAATCAGAAAAGAAGAACACAGATGGAATTCCCTTGCGGCCAGTTCGAGCACAGCGACGTAAGATGGCGGCGCGCGAGGAAACCCGGGACGAGGGCGGAAGACCGTTGAAGCGCGCTGTTTCCGGCTGAGTGCACTGCCGGCTTGGCTCGGCCATCGCGGATATAGCTGGCGCGCCTTTCTGCCCGAGATGCCGCACCTGGCGTCGAGTCCCCGCCAGAGACGCGTATTTCGCTATCGCAGTTCGGTCGGGCGAAAATGTCACCGTAAGGGGTAGCTCCGTTCTTGCAGCAGCTTACGAAAATGGAGCGGACGTCCGCACCGAGAATGAGGATGAATAGTCGATAAAATTGCGGGGCTGAATACGGATGTAGCTGACGCCTTGTCCTAGCGTGCCAGCTGTATGCCTTGCAGCCATCTTCTGAGCGAGAAGAAGACTGTTGCTCTATGTTTTTTTCCTCTCTGTCTTTTGTTCATACCGACCACCGCGTAGACGTTTGACTGTAGTGCAGGGCGATTGGTGGTGTGATGGACTACGGACAGCGGTAGTCACGGGCCTTTCCGGAAGGTTTACACCACGAGAAGATCGTCCGATTTTTCGACTGAACCCGAAAAATAGACGAATGGCGACAGCTGAATTTTATGCAGTGGTTACATGCAGGATGTCACCTCGAATCTCCGGGAAGAGATTATTGGAAGTTGGATTGAGATCTCGAGTTTCGATACGTCCTTTAGATCTGAAACCATAGACAACAAAGACTTGAGTGGTACAGAGCCGACGTCAACTGGGTCATTATGCGGTGTTCAGAGATGTGCCTCGTTTCCGCTTTTGGCTGTCAGATCGACCCCAGCCTGTCAGTAGGCGACCTGGTGAGTGTTCTCAGGAAGCACCCATTCTTGAGACACATACCGCATGGTTGTAATGCTACTGATGGAGGTCCATTGTGGGCTGTAATTGTCGTATGACAGCAAAACTTGGTGGATATGCTAACGTGTTAACATGGAATTGATCTACGTTGAAAAAAAAATCAGGCCACCAGGTGCAAATTTGGCGCTGTACATCATTTCGAACAAGTCTCCGGTGTTTCGTTCGTCCTCTGTTAGAATATTGCTGCTCGGTGTGGGATCCTTACCAGGTGGGATTGACAGAGGACATCGAGAGGGTGCAAAAGAGGGCAGCTCGTTTTGTATTATCGCGTAATAGGGGAGAGAGTGTGGCCGATATGATACGCGAGTTGGGAAGGAAGTCAGTAAAGCAAAGACGTTTTTCGTCGCAGCGAGATCTATTTACGAAATTTCAGTCACCAACTTTCTCTTCCGAATGCGAAAACATTTTGTTGAGCCCAACCTACGTAGGTAGGAACGATCATCAAAATAAAATAAGAGAAATCAGAGCTCGAACGGAAAGGTTTAGGTGTTCGTTTTTCCCGCGCGTTGTTCGGGAGTGGAATGGTAGAGAGATAGTATGATTGTGATTCGATGAACCCTCTGCCAAGCACTTAAATGTGAATTGCAGAGTAGTCATGTAGATGTAGATTGGAGAAACTGTAAAAGCGTCCGTTAATAATAAAATCAACTAATGCCTTTCTCACTTGTTCGATCTTTTCTGCCCAGGTCCAGTTCCTAATCCATTGCACATGGAAACATTATTATACATCTCTGTTGCATTCACAGTGCGAGATTTACACTGATCAGACAGAACATTATGACCCCCTTTCTAATAGTCGTTACGTCCACCTTTGGTACGGATAAAATCGGCGACGCGTCATGGCATGGAAGCAACGAAACCTTGGTAGGCCACTGGAAGGAGTTGGCACCACGTCTGCCCACACAAGTCACCCAATTTCCGCAAATCCCGGGGAGGGAGGGGTGACATTTGACGCCACGTTCAATCACATCACAGATATGTTCCATAGGGTTCAGATATGGCGAGATGGGGGACCAGCACATCAATTTGTACTCGCCACTGTGTTCCTTGAAGCAATCCATCACACTCCTGGCCTCATGACATAACGCACTTGTCCCACTGCTCTTGGAAAACATGATCGTCATGGAGAGTGTAGGTGGTCTGCAACCAGTGTACGATGCCCCTTGGCCGTTATGGTGCCTTGCACGAGTCCTACTGCACCCATGGATGTCCTCGTGAACGTTGACCAGAACATAATGGAGCTGCTGCGAGATTGTCTCCATCCTGCGGTACAGGTGTCAAGGAGCTGTTCCCTTGGATGACGACGGATTTGCACCCTCCCATCGGCATGATAGGGGTATCGGGGTCCATTCGACCATGCAACGTTCCAGCGTCCAGTGCTGATAATCATGTGCCCATTTCAGTTGTACTTGCCGATGTTGTGGTGCTTACATTGGCACATGCATGGGTCATCAGTTGCGGCGGCCCATCGTTGGGAATATCCGGTGCACTGTGTGTTCCAACACACTTTTACTCTGCCCAGCATCAAAGTCTGACGTTAGTTTCGCCACAGTTCTCCGCCCGTCCTGTTTTACCAGTCGTTAGATATCGGTAATGAGGGGTGACCCCCCAACCTCGCGATGTCGGAACGAGGTTTTACCTTGGTTTCGCCACGTGTTGAAGACACTCACTACGGCTCTCCTCGAACATCCGACAAGTCGTGCAGTTTTCGAAATGCTCGTGCCGAGCCTCCGGGCCATCACAATCAGTCCTCTGTCAAACTCAGATATAATGCGAGCCTTCGCCATTCTACACATGCCTAGCACGCTCACTGATACTACATGCAGCGTTGATGTGTCTGACTAGCAGTCATTCTTCACCAGGTGACGCTGCTGTCGCTTGGACGGGTTTATATCGATAGTAGGTCGGTGGTCATAATGTTTTGGCTTATCAGTGTCCACCTGATGGCCAAAACTGGAATTAACATTTTTCCAGCGTAAATCAGTTTTGCGTTAATGTATTAGAATATCCAACAAGTTTCGCTGCATACGAAAATTGTAGCCTACACTGGACGTCTGTGAGTAGCTAAACTTTGACTACAACCACCCGGTACCCCTTCAACTCTTACTTTTAATACTTCTTATGGATATCTACGATGGTAAGTTGCTAAGCGTGCTACAAACAGCGTGCAGAAGAGCCTGTAGGTGGCAGCATAGTGCAGATGCACACATACCATCGCAGTATCAGTATAAAGATGGCCGCCGCATTAGCGACTTGCACCAGGGAAGAACAGCGTTGTGTGATTCGGTTTTTGCGTAGTGAAGGTGTGAAACCTATTGAAAATCATCGACAAATGAAGGTTCAGTACGCTAATGCATGTTTGTCACAGCAGCAAGTCTACAAATGGAGTAAGAAGTCCGCATTTGGTGTGACTTCAGTAGAAGATGCTCCTCGTCCGGGTCAGGCACAACGAGTTGTGACTTCACAGAACACTGCAACAGTTGAAGCCATAGTGAAGGAAAACCGCCGAGTGACACTGAATGACATTGCAGCATGTTTACAGATTAGTCATGGGTCAGCACACCACATTGTGCATGATGTGGTCCAGTTTCACAAATTGTCTGCAACATGGGTGTCACGGCAGCTGACTCCTGAAAAGAGAGAACGACGTGTCGATGCTCGTGAAGAACTTCTTCGGCGCTTTCAAAGCGAAAGTGATGGCTTCCTTGCAAGAATCGTTACTGGGGACGAAACCACGGTTCACTTCCACCAACCGGAAACGAAGAGAGCGAGCAAGGAATGGCGCCATTCCTCATCATCAAGTGATTTCCATATGTTTGGAACACTCAAAGACGCACTGGGAGGAAAGAAGTTCCGTTCTGATGAAGAAGTACGCCACGCGGTGCATGAGTAGTTGCGCGGACTACCAAAAGAATTTTTTTCTAAAGGAATTTATGCACTTTGTAAGCGCTGGAGGACTTGCATTGAGCGTGGGGCAGAATATGTTGAAAAGTGATACAGCTTTGTACCACTTCTGCACAATAAATAATATTTAAAAAAATATTTAAGGTTTTCATTTGACTCACTCTCGTACAAAGGATGCTAGCTGACGCCATCAGCAGAAATGTTCATCTAAATCTATGATCACTGTTTCGCACATGATAAGGAATGACATACATAATATTTTTTAAGTTCGAACGTACTTGCTAACGGCCTACTGCAAGTAATTGCCAGAAACATTAAACATGAACTCACACAATAGCATTTAATCCCATCTCTTTTTAACGCGGCCTAAAAGCATTTATCGGCAGTTAAAATGTGATATGTAGATTTTACGTGATTTTAAGTAGGAGTGCCAGGAAAACTACGGTTGATATCGACGTGGGACATAGGATCGTTGTCTCTGACCGTAACCATGATTTCGAACAGAAAGTTTCCACCTTGTTGGGCTGCAACACGCAGAACTCGCGAGCGGGCAATTGCAGCCCACTCAGGCGCTATTCGGAGGCTGCGAAATTTTCAGACAGAAAATGGGATCCCAGAATGGTGCTTCCGGAGTCGCCCCGTCATTGACTGAAATGAATTTGGCACAACCAACGGATGTGGGGCGTTCCATTGCGTCCGTTGTCTGTTACTGATAGCTATGGCGAAATGTATTATTTTGAATGCAAATGGAGAGCATATTGTATTCCAGCGATGACATGTGAGAGATGTCCTCCACTTTTACGCACGCCTTTACAGTAACCTAGGATCATCCCAGTTCAGTTCATTTCACTTTTCTATCGTAGTGAATGCATTTGTTGTTCCCATAGTACCAATTCGGTTTCTTCAAGTGATATCTTGTCAGGAGCGTGCTGGATTAAACGAGAAGACGTGCAGCGATTATGTTCCGAGTTACACAGGAGGCATCCAGATGGAATATATAGTTTAATATTTCTATGGGAAGTCTGCCAAGATTACAGTGCTTCTTGATCTTGATGTAATGCACCATGTGAATACCATTGTATGTATCTGAATACCGCAAACCAATTTTTCCCCCTTGAAGCGGTCAGCAGACTGAATCGGTCTAATAAGCCACACAAATTTTGTTGCTTTACTATTCTTCTAAAACTCCTTAATCACAACGCGCAGAAGGTTTGTTTGTTTCGATGGGGTTCCCTTTGAACTGGACTTGCAGTCTTTCTTGTCTTATAGGAGGTACCCAGTTCTGAAAGAAAAGTGCAATAAGTGAATTGGTTATAACAAAAAAATTATAGTGAAATAAAAGATTCCTCATAGGCAAAAGTAGCTTTTTACATTTGGCTCTGCTTTATTCGAGTACGCTACAATTCTTTCAGTAAGAAGTAGGAATTGCTCTTCTAGCAATAAACTATCTATTATTCGCGGTGAAGTGAAAATTAAGACTGAGGAAATCGGAGAAGAAGAGAATAGAAGCCTATGAGATGTGGCGCTATAGAAGGATGTTGAAAATTATGTGCATTGATGCGCTAAGATCGGCTTGCAAAGATGATTTTTCTTACTGTTTTTTTCTTTTCTTCTTTTCTTTCCATAGACAGAATCATCAAGTACAACTTTTTAAGATTCGTAGAAACTTGCTACGAATTCCAGATATATTTGCAGATGATGAATGTCTACTTCAGAAATTAGGAGCTGACGCTACACTTAAATAAATACAACGTAACGCACGAAAACTAGGAAGAGATCTGGTACATTTTGATTACACGATTGGCGATCACCACTGGAATCAGTCACAGCCGTTCAGTATCTAGTAGTTTTTGTGCAGAGAGATTTAAGATGAACAACAACATTAATGTAGTCTTAGGAATGCAGATGAATCATAAGAAAGTGCTACTAAAGCACGAAAGAGGTTGCTTACGAAACCCTCGTCGAACTATTCTTGAGCACCGTTCGTCTGTCTGAGACCATTACCAAGTTTGAGTAATGGAACATGCAGGAAAGATACTAAGAAGATATTCATGGCTCGGCACGGATCTGTAACGTTAGCGTGTGAATATTAAAGAAATGTGAACGTACTGCAGTGACAGACGTCATATAAAAAACGTTGTACATTGTGCAGAGCCCAAGAAAGCCCGAACATGGAGTGCTCGAAAGGTGACACTTCAAGGTGAGTCGCCGTGCCGATCGTCTGTGACTATATTTTCTCATATATTCTCCTTTACAAGAAATGCATATTTACGATGACGAGTGAACAAGTTTTTAATAATAAACTTCTCTGACGCCAATATAAACGCACATTTAAACGTTTTACTTTCTCTGCTTAGTTAGCATTAAAATATTTAATTTAACTAATTAATCATAATTTAATTATTTTAACTTTATCTATAATTTATTTGGTGAACGACTTCATCATTAGCGTGATGAAGGGTACGCTTCACATACTACAAAGTAATATGGATAAAGGGCTGTCGCTGACACGGCGTTCTGACTTTAGCGTCGTTGTTGACTATTTGGTTGCGACAGGAAGAGAGGATTCTGTTACCTTGTGTTTGTTTAGAAGTGTCACCACTTCCTAAACTATCGTGACGGTCTGGTAGCAAGACCCGCGTGCCAGGTACAGGCTTCAAAGCATAGCAGAATCGTGGCAGATTAGTAATATGCATTCTGGTGCATGTAACTTTTTCTTGCATAACGGCAGTGACAGGACAAGAGTCAAATGTTACATTCACGAGCGTACTGTGAATTCTGATCGAAAATTTGTAACTTCATGCAACTGCTCAAATGGATGTACTCCTACGAAATTGGAGGACACTGTACCTTAACAATAAACAGCGATGGAAAAATATCGCAACATTAAAATATAATTAATCTAGAGTAATAAAATTTCTGGAATACTTTTGTTTAGGTAACATGTTGTAACATATTTAAGTGATTAACATTTTAAGTTCACAGATTAATGTAAGCGCGAGATAAACTATTGCTAATGAGAAATGTTGGTACATTAATAACAGGCGTAAGCGCCAGAATGATGAATGCTAGCACTCAAATGTGTATGCATTGTGTTGTACAGGCACCGGATGTCAGTTTGTGGGACGGAGTTCCATGTCTGTTGCACTTCGTCGGTCAATAAAGGAAAGGTTAATGCTGTTTGTGGACGACGCTGGAGGTGTGGTCCGATGATGTCCCATATGGGCTCGATTCGAGACAGATCTTGTGATAGAGCAAGCCAAGGCAACAAAACTGTCCAATTGTGTGTGAATTCTTATGGGACTTAACTGCTAAGGTCATCAGTCCCTAAGCTTACACACTACTTAAGTTATCCTATGGACAAAGACACACACCCATGCCCGAGGGAGGACTCGAACCTCCACCGGGACCAGCCGCACAGTCACATGACTGCAGCGCCATAGACGGCTCGGCTTCAATTCCGTATCCAAATATTCAGGTCTAGAGCTTTTGCGGTCGTATGAGCAGCTCAGAATTCAAGGAATTATTGACGCAGAAGTACCATTGTGCGAACGCATGAAAGGGGAAACTGTCTCCTGAAATCTGTACAGTGATGTGTCCACAAGAGATTTTGTCAGTAGAAAGTAGACATTTTTCTGTCACATTAATCTCACTGCTGTTGAACAAGGTTACTTGTCTGTCTGTTGACGCTGGATACACTAACCTATCATTTTTACCAGCATGCTCTTCTAGTATACCCTGAAAATAATTCGCCGTGTCCAGTTGTACAGGGTGCGGCAGCGTTCATAGCGTAATTTGACTTGCGTAGTACAATGACGTACTGCAGGAATGCGCGCCAGCTCGTGCCGCATTCGTGTACTAATGAGCTGCCATTTCCAGGGTGACAGTGATGTGGAGCGGTGGAGTGCACAGCATCGTCCCTTTGCTGTTGAAAGTTATTTCAAGAATTACGACTGTGTTATTGCTACCCAGCTTCTATCGCAAAAACATTTCAACTTGGGACGTCATGGGAAAGTTCCAGATGGACGGACCATTGTGATGTGGGTACGTGCATTTCGAACAAAAGGTTCTCTTTGCAATGGCAAACGGGGAAGAAGTGAAAGAACTGTGCGGACACCAGGAGCCGTGGAAAATGTTCGTGCTGCACTATTGCGTAGCCCAAAGAGATCTGCTCATCGTGATGCGCAAATTGTGCATATGTCTGATCGCTCATTCAGGAGAATATTGCACGAAGATCTCCATTTTCACCCATATAAGCTGCAGATCGTTCAGGAAATTAGGCCTTACATTTGGGTTTCACGAGAAACATTCTGTTTAACCATGCGTGATCTCCTTCGCCAAAATCCACAAATGTTGCACACCATCCTGATGTTAGATGAAGCTCATTTCGAGTTATGTGGTTCAGTGAATAAACAGAATATGCGTTAATGGAGTGATGTAAACCCGCATGAACTGCACATCGAGCCCTTGCAAAGTTCTCGTGTCACAGTGTGGTGTGGAGTTGCTTCCTTTGGGATTATTGGCCCTTGCTTCTTTGAGGATGAGAGCGGTGTGGCTGTAATTGTTAGCAGTAAACGCTACTTGAATATGCTGCAAGGCTTCGTTCTTCCCCAATTAGGCGTGGTCGATGTGGATGTGGAACACCGGAGCGACCTTGCATACAGCCATTTGCATGGATTTCTTGCGACAAACATTTCCCGGTAGAATAATTTCGCGTTTTGGTGACATTTCCTGGCCGCCTCACTCGCCTGACCTTTCACATGCAGACTTTTTCCTTTGTGGCTACCTGAAGCAAGAAGTGTTCCGAACATGTTGTGTGGCCATTCCTGAGTTGAAGGATCGCATCAGAACTGCCGCCAGCAATGTCCCAGGGAATACGTTACGCTGAGTTATGGAAAGCTTCCAACGCCGCCTAGATGAATGTGTTGTGTAGAGGGGGCATCATTTGACAGAAGTCATATTCAAAAAGTAATCCACGCAATGGACAATGGCTTACACATTAGTAAATGGCATGCCATTAACTATTAATTGACATAAGAGGTACTAAATAAATTACAGTTACTGCCTGATGTTGTGTTTTTAATATCCTACTATGAACGCTGCCGCACCCGGTTAATACTTGTTACGTATGTACTCGTACTTCGCCGTGTGCAAGTCAGGGAGTATGTTTAAGTAGCGATTAAGTTATTGTGCGACGACGCGCATGAAGGAGTCATTGGCTCATTCCACTGTTTCATTAGCTTCATGCTAAAAGAATGTAATTATATTTTCACTGTTCTTCTCGCCCTCTACCTAATTACGACGTAATTTAATGGACGTAAGACAACCATTTTGCATCGCGCGAACTGTGATACAATTCTGTACAAAAAAAGTAAATACAATTTGATGAGAATAGCTACGTTTTCTATGAATTAATTTTTGTAATTAGAAACTTCCTGGTTAGTCACCATCTATGCTTTCTCTTCAAGCATTTGCAAAAAATGTGGAACGGTATTACTGTCAGCTGATGGTTTGGCCCAAAGCGGTCTGCAACTTAGGATCAAGTTTTAAATTCTCCTACTGGTTTAAAGAAAGCTTTAATTACTTTAGAGAGACCAAATTTTGTGGGCCATTAGCTGAAAACGATTTATGTGGGTAACACCATCTCGACCACACTATCAGCAGATAATGCGTTGACAATCACCACTTGCACTGCAATAGTTCACTTCGTTAAAAAACAGTATCTATACATAAAATACGAGGCGTACACTCAAATTGGAAAAATATTTTTCTTTAAGAAACAATAGTAATGAAACATGCTAGCAGATTAAAACTGTGTGCCGGACGGAGACTCGAACTCGGGACCTTTGCCTTTCACGGGCAAGTGCTCTACCAACTGAGCTACCCAAGCACGACTAACACCCTGTCCTCACAGCTTTACTTCTGCCAGTACCTCGTCTCCTACCTTACAAACTTTACAGAAGCTCTCCTGCGAACCTTGCAGAACTAGCACTCCTGAAAGAAAGGATATTGCGGAGACATGGCTTAGCCACAGCCTGGGGGATGTTTCCAGAATGATATTTTCACTCTGCAGCGGAGTGTGCGCTGATATAAAACTTCTGGCAGGAAGTTTCATATCAGCGCACACTTCGCTGCAGAGTGAAAATATCATTTTGGGAACAATAATAATGATAATGGTAACAATACTATCAGTTTTTCTTTAAAAAATTTCTTGCATATTCTGACGGAACAACGCTTTCGATCAGACTTATGTGGCACTGCGCACGATGCTAATCTCAGTTAAATGCTAGCACTGCAACGAGAATACTTACTATTCTGACTGCCGCCTCGGATCTCAAACGAAGAGCTACTCTCCATTTGTTCCACCTATCGGAAAAGGGAAAATTTTCCACACGACTGCGCACCTATCGTCTACGAGTCTCAGAAAGATCCACATCACATATTAGAGACTAGTGAGAGCTCTAGTGTTAGCGTAGCGTATGAGACATGAGGAAATATTCGTTTCTACCCGAATGGCGCCAATATTTCGTCTTCGGCCGTGAACAGGCGTTAGTACCTGAGCTATCATTTCTAGTCTGGAGCCATCGTGTCTGCACGAGGCATGTCACCGCGAAGTATCCACCTTGGCACATACAGGCGAGAACGTACCACGACGAGACCCTGCTGGGACCTGACCATTCTACGCAGCGTCTCTTCTGAATGCGTTACGTGAAGGGGGTGCATTCCCTGAGTGACCCAAAGAGAGCGCCCTACCCTAAGAAGTACATGTCTTTCGTGTGAAACTCAGCCACCCGAAAATCACCTCAAACGAACCAAAATCTATTATTTCAATAAGGACTTGCTTGTTCTTCGACCTGTTAAGAGAAGTATCAAATTGTCTGTCTAAATTCTATCAAAAGAAGCTACTGCAAGGAAAGCTGCTCTGTCCACAATGAAAGTACTGACGGACACCAAACTTAACTGACTCAAATTGCCGCCCGATGTGACAGTGCGGTCTAGGCGCTTCAGTCTGGAACCGCGTGATCCCTCCAGTCGCAGATTCGAATCCTGCCTCGGGCATGGATGTGTGTGATGTCCTTAGGTTAGTTAGGTTTAAGTAGTTCTAAGTTCTAGGGGACTGATGACCACAGATGTTAAGTCCCATATTGCTCAGAGCCATTTGAACCATTTGACTTTCAATATCCGTAGGATATGTCTCAGTCAAAGTGCAAATAGCGAGATACACGCGAGCATCTTAGCGTGCTCCTTTTATTAGTGTACCTTTTTGTCGTCTATTCCCATACTGGACTTTCACGTTGGTTGGATGAGGAAGAAAGTGAGGTGTGCGCACCCACATAATCATTTAACAAACGTGTAAACCTAAAGAAAACAATGACACACTTTTTCCGAGAGTTTGGTTGTGTTCGCAAAAATTTAGTATATGGAAAAATCCAATAAACAATGTAGAAAAGCAAAAATGTATATGAGAGGGATCTGACAGATCTCTCTCAACATTATCAAGTAATACATCACGAAATGGATAACAAATATCGATATAATTCCTGAGATACATTGTTTTTATAATTTAAAGACATTTATCAGGTTAAATATCTGAAAATATGTATAAACTAAATCGTTATAAAGAGGATGTTTTATTTTTAAATTCTGAAATCCTAAGTTTGGATCCAGTGACGTGCAGACCAGCTTAGGTACTCAGCTCTCTTTTTTGGTCTTGTAGAACTTAAATCTTGAAAGGCATTTACTTTTTGCGTATTTTTACTATATTAAGCAGCTTCAAATTAGTAGTTTACTCTGGAAATAAGTACTGTTGATGAAAATCTGCAACACTGTAGTTTGTTTGGTTGCTGTTTCGGTCATGAGAGTACCCTATATGATTTACTTGTGAACAATGTAGAAATGATGACAGGTGCCTGTAAATATCAAAATGATATTATTTAAATATGTTATTGGAACTAAGTGGAGTATGATGCAAAGGGACACTCACCGGAAAATCTATAAAGTTCACATGGAAGAGGCCGTTAGTGAATCGGTGGAAGCGTGGCAATGTTCATAATTGCGAGCACATCAGATCCCTGTGAAAAGTCAGCGGTGAATTCGAATTATTAGGGAAGCCACTCATTTCACAATAAAAATACCTGAGATTGTATGGCGACATCGAATAGTAATAATCACTGACGGTCATTTCGTTTAGCTATCAGCGTAGAAAGAAACTGACCACCCGCCACTACAAGTGTCTCGATGGGACCATATATCTGGAAACAGTAGTCGAAGACGTTTTCGTGCATACGCAATAACATTATTTATGTGTTGCTTTCGTTTTATTTTTTGCTGTTGTTTTGGATCGGTTGAAACTTAACGTCTGTGATGACTCGTATATTTACAAAACTAGAAGAAGTGAAATTATTACACTGACCCTTCCTTGTCAAATGACGTCGATGAAGTGACTCATCAGGACGTACTCTATTTAAAAGACACACTGTATTGCATTATGTGCTCACTTTCAGCCAACGGAAGACGTTTTGAAGATGTATTCATATGGCTGTGGACGTGTTTCAGAAGATGTAAGACTTACGCTTCTGCTAGAAACAACTGAAAGTAGTCAACAAATCGATTACTCCAAGAGAAATCTGATAGGTCATTAATGATTCCCTCATAGCGACTGCTGCTGTTATCAGAATAAGACGTAGGTCCCGCCCACGTACCTAGATTCAGGAGTTAAAAGTGCCAAAGATCTTTTTAAAATCTCGGATTAGAATTTGCATGTTATAATTGGATTCTTTGTGCCTGCAGTGGAATCCCCAACGAAGTAACTTTTAATTGAGAGAAAATTTTAATTTATGGAAGCGCCAAAGACAGCATTATGTGATCCCATGGTGCCACTTTCGCAGAGAGCGTGACGCAAACAAACAGTTACGAAAGCCACTGAAGCGCATTTCTCGCAGTAAAATCTGATTGGACAGTTAGGTCGCTCCTCGTCTGCTGTACGGAAGTGCTGATACACAGCTATTCACACAATGTTCCTTCTTCTTGTTCTATACTTGTAGACTCTGATGCAGATAAAGAAGTGCTGCATGCAAGAAAAGGAAGTATGGTATCTATTGCCAGGGGTGTGTGTGTGTGTGTCGGAGAGAGAGAGAGAGAGAGAGAGAGAGAGAGAGAGAGAGAGAAGTGACGTTTCAAGCTCTCATATTTTCACAGACGTCCCATTCTCCGTGCAGCTCGTGAGCAGCTTGCGGCAGCATGGCTGTCACGTAATGCGATCACTTCTTATGTTCTTGTTTATTCAAATGGGTTGACATGCATGCGACAATTCCATTTCTGCGAGTATAAATAAAGGAATCAGAACATTCGAACACCACTTATGGTCAGTAAATGTAATAGCACGATAGGCAGCCTCATGCAGGTGGGTCTCGTATACACTACGGGGGGCGTTCAATAACTAATGCGAAACTTTTTTTTCTGGGCCAACTCCAACTGAATATATTGCGGAACGTGGTGGAATATTCCCGCTTCACCCCCCTCCCCCTCTCACAAAGAAAGGCTCTGAGTACTATGGGACTTAACATCTGTGGTCATCATTCCCCTAGAACTTAGTACTACTTAAACCTAACTAACCTAAGGACATCACACACACCCATGCCCGAGGCAGGATTCGAACTTGCAACCGTAGCAGTCGCGCGGTTCCGGACTGAAGCGCCCAGAACCGAGCGGCCGGCTCCCCCCCCCCCCCCCCCCCCCCACCCCACCTCACACGCCCCTCACCACTGTTTACCGAGCGAGGTGGTGCAGTGATTAGCATACCACACAGCCATCGCATTTGGGAAGATGATGGTTAAAACCCGCTTCCGGCCAGACTGATTTCGGTTTTCCGCGATTTCCCTAAAACCGCTTCAGGCAAATGCCGGGATGGTTCCTTTGAAAGGGCTTGATCGACTTTCTCCCTCATCCTTCTCCAATCCGATGGGACCGATGACCTCGCTGTTTGGTCCCCTTTCCCGAATCAACCAATCAATCAACCGCTGTACCCTCATGCAATTCCGATAGGTGGCGGCGCTGTGTGTAGCCTTCAAAATGGCGTCTGCAACGCAAGTTCGCTCCAAGCAGAGAGCTATCATTGAATTTCTTTTGGAGGATAGCCAGAGCATCGCTGACATCCATAGACGCCTGAAGGATGTCTACAGAGAGCTAGCACTGAACAAAAGCACGGTGAGTCGTAGGGCGAGGCGTCTGACATCATCGCAACAATGTCACCCAGGCATTTCCGATCTCCCGCTGCTACAAAATGGTTCAAATGGCTCTGAGCACTATGGGACTTAACGTCTTAGGTCATCAGTTTCCTAGAACTTGAAAACTACTTAAACCTAACTAACCTAAGGACATCACACATATCCATGCCCGAGGCAGGATTCGAACCTGTGACCCTAGCGGTCACGCGGTTCCAGACTGTAGTGCCTAGAACTGCTCGGCCACACCGGCCGGCCCCGCTGCTACCGGCCGCTCACAGCTGTGAAATCTGCAATATTGGAACGTGCGGAACTCTCATTCGAGATAATCGCCGAATCATAATCAAACATCTCGCTGCACGGCTGGATTTCTCCTTTGGTACTCGTGACCCAATCATCCACCATCTGGGGTACTGAAAGCTGTGTGCCTTCTTGGTTCCTCGACGCCTAACAGAAGACCATAAACAGCGAGAAAGGGTCATCTGGGCATAACTGCTTGCGCGTTACGAGGCTGAGCGTGACAATTTCTTATCGAACAGCGCCACAGGCGATGAAACGTGGGTTCATCACTTCTAACTGGAAACAAAACGGCAATCCATGCAGAGATGCCCCACCATTGCTCCTCCGAAGAAAATGTCCAAAGCTGCAACCGCAGCAGGTAACATCATGGCGACTGTCTTCTGGGATTCTGAAGGGATTATTCTGTTCGATGTCCTCCCTCATGGTGCAACGATGAACTCTGAAATGTTGTGTGCTACACTTCGGAAATTCAAGAAACGACTTCAGCTGGTTCGTCGTCAGAAATTTGCAAAGGAGCTTCTTCTACGTGAAAACGCAAGGCCTCACAGAAGTCTGCGCACAAAACTTCATTGAACTGTTCTTCTTCATCCACGCCTCAATTCGGTTCTCGCACCTTCCGATTTGCATCTGTTTAGGGCAATGAATGATGCAATCTGCGGGAAACAGTACATGCATGATGAGGATCTTATTGACATCACAAGATATTGTCTCCGTCTTGGACCAGTAGATGGCACCATACGGACAAGCAGGCCCTCTGAGTATGCGGCGTCAGGTCGTCGCATTGAACAGAGATTATGTTGGATAAGAGGGTTTTGTAGTTAAAATAATGAGGAGTAATGTGGTGTTCTGGAATCTTGAATGACACCAACCTGCTTTCAGAAAAAATTATTGCATTACTTAATTTACACCCCTCTTATATACAGATCAAAATTCATCTGATAAAACTTGCTTGGTTGATAGCCGAAATATAGTGGCAAGTTTTCGAATTCATCCGGCTGCAATCCAGAAATCCCCCTGCTCACTAAGACGGCAAAATTCCAGTAAGTTGCATATATAGTTAAGAAATTATTTAATATATGCTCAGCAGTTTGGATATTACTTTGAAAAATCCTTGCAAGAAGATCTACATTCAAAGAAAATCCCTTACAAAGGATGTATTTGTGGAACAAGATTTATCGTTTTGCTGTGTGTTTTACGCACTTGTATAGAGCGCCCATCATTGTCGAAATTTTCCTCAGGAATTCACGAGAAATCTCGAATATCTCTAACGAGAGGAAGTTGTACCTCTGTCTGCTGTTCACTATTTGTTGGACCGAGCAGGACAGTACCAGCATGTTATTAGGGGGATGCGGACGAAAGCCGGAGAGAAATAAAAATACTGGCGTTTTTATTAATATGTTAGAGCTTCGTGCGAAATTGTCGACCGAGGTTATTTATATTTCGTTCCCTATGAATTAGGGAATCTATGAATTTTATTCGTCTCCTATTTGAGCAGATCTGTGGCAGCTTTTTGGAGAAGTACCAAATTTTATTTTTATGTTGAATTCTACAAATTTAGTATTTTCATCAACGTTTATAGTATTTTATGTTTATGATGGTACCAGCAGATAAAAAAACTGTGAAATGCTACCAACTACTGTGTAAGCTGAGGAGTGCAAGAAAAAAGGTTAAGACTATTGCAGAAAATTCATCTCCAGTTACAATTGCCAAGCGATATGACGCAGTGTTTAACGCACGTCTGCTGTACTCGGTTGGATAACTGTTTAAATCCGCATCTACTGATACTATTTTAGGTTTTATGTGTTTTCCACAAATCGCTTAAGGTGATGTGAAAACGGTTCGTTACAGAGGGATACGCCTAACTTCCTTGCTCCTCATTCGGTATCTGAGCACCATCTCGCAAGGACTCCTTATCTTCCTTACATTCCTACAGAGTGCCATTAACATAACTGTTTTTATATGTGACGTTTACAGCAACTTACGGTCTCTGTTGACGAGCACTACGGGAGCAGATGGTGCTGCAACTGACATGTCTATACGTATTTCAGACGTCCGGGATGGTCGACCACTGTTTTCTGCTGAACATAATCGAGTAGACAGCTGTACCGTGCTGTATCGGAGCTTCGCAGTAGTCATCTTATGACAGAAGTTAAATACGCCGGAAATGTTTTGGATCGAGACATAACGAGTCACATACTAACTTGAAGGTTACTCACACTGCTCTCCGAGTTATTTGGAAACCGAATGGCATCACAAAAATCTCATTACGTTGAAAACTTTAAAAGCAACTTAACACTTTCATTTTCATTTTAACAGCTATTTTCCTTTCAGTTTCCTGCCAGTCGGCTAGGATTTTTATATACTTATTGTTATGTTATACTACATAAACTACTTTGGTCTACTATTGTACTGTTCGAATTCAGCTTTTAAAAATGCCATTAGGTTGAGGATGTTGAATGAATTTAAAGTATTTTATGGTCTACTTTATGCAGAGTACTGGAAAGAAAATAACCATATGACGAAGTGACCCCCAAATAAGAAATAATAGTTAACATGCACAGTGCATCGTGCGAAAAGAGTGCCGTATAAAGGAGAACCTCTTCCTCATCTCTAGGTGACACTTGTTCCTTATTCGTTCTTTTAGCTAGCACTGTTTTTCAGAGACTATGTTAATGAAATTTATTTACAAAATTTATCTTCAAGGGCCCATCTTATTAATTATGTTGACTCTCGTCTGCTAAACATCCGGATATTAATGAAGTAAAGCAGAACGCTTTACATTTTCTTTGCTATTGTCCTCAGTTCATCAACTTCAGTAATTAATTCAGATGCTGGCTTGGTGACTCATACTCTTCTTCGTTTCAGTGTTCCAATTTCGTCAGCATATCGTCTTTTGCTTCTAGAAGTGGCAGCAAGTGGAGACATCTGGCCTCTTATTTCGCATTATTTCCTCCAAGAATTTCCAAGTTCATTACCAATTGTGAACGAACACTGAATTACTGCTGTCACTTTCAAGAAACTTTGACGTAATCTATTTGTATGGGATTAGCAGAACAATACAGACGGTTAAAGCCTTATTTACGAGATACAGAGAGAGGGAGAGGGAGAAGGAGAGAGGGAAAGAGCGATGGAGGGAGGGAGAAAGCTGCTCCAATTACTTACTGTTGCTGATTGTACTGTTGGGAAGACAGAAGAGCAGTGGAGCAGTCACTAGAAGGATTAGCACATAAAAAAATAGTGAGCGAAGTAGTGCAGTCTTTAAGGCAGTCCGGAGCTCGTAGTCGTGCGGTAGCGTTCTCGCTTCCCGCGCCCTGGTTCCCGGGTTCGATTCCCGGCGGGGTCCGGGATTTTCTCTGCCTCGTGATGACTGGGTGTTGTGTGATGTCCTTAGGTTAGTTAGGTTTAAGTGGTTCTAAGTTCTAGGGGACTGATGATCATAGATGTTAAGTCCCATAGTGCTCAGAGCCACTTGAACCATCTTTAAGGCAATGGAATCTGTTTCTGAAGAAGTTCTACTGTATTTCGCGAGTGACATAGTAGTGATCACGTGATATGGAGTCAGCAAAACGTAGATGGACCTGTCAGTGTCCGATATGACACACAGCATATAGAGGAACAAATTATACAACCCAAAATAATGAAGAGTACGTCCCACCCTTACAGTAGAGAGGAAATAAAACAACTAGTGTAATGACGATAGACAAACACTACCTTGAGTCGTAAGTCGTGTCTGCTTAGTTTTTTTTCTTTTTAATTTTTTTATTGTACTTCAATTCCCTATCTGGGGCGGGCTGGCAGCAGTATAGGCGCTGCTCTCTGCTTAGTTCAGCGAAGGAGCATTTTATCGCGAAAAGTAAAAGTTCCATTTGTGGGTACTGGTTCAATGCTGTTCTGTCAGCAAGTTTCAAATCAAGGCACTCTCCAGTGCAGAGTGGATATTCATTTTGTAAACAATCCGTTTCGATGTGCCTAAACCAATACTCCGCAGTTTTTTTGGTCTAGGAGTAATAATTCTACAAGGTGTGAAGGACATTTTGCGTGAACTTGAGAAACTAGTAACGAGGTGCTCGTAGAAGTAAATCTGTGAAGACGGTTTGTGGGACTTGTCTGGACAGCAAACATTCTATTGCAATTAAATATCCAAACACAAATTGGCCATAAATTTGTAGAAATGGCAAGGGGAAGAGCTATTCACCTAGGGATCATCACTCAAACTTACACAATTTTTGCTAAGAAACATAAAAATAATCCCAGCCCCTCAGATGTGTCGGAAGTATGTAATATTAAAGCGAGCATAGCACATATAAATATCTTCGCAAGAAAACGATTACTCCTTGAAGACGGGTGAAAAAAAATCTCTGTCATTACGAGAACTATAAATACGATAAACGTCGATCAAGTTTTGTGGCAAGATAGGAACTATTTCCCGGACGCTAAAAACCGTGCTTTGCACGGACTGTTGGTCATTTGACATTATTTCTAGCCATTTAGGCGCAGCGCCTTACAAGAATTTATTGACTACCTCTTACAGTGTGTGTGTCTCAAAACTCAATCAAAAGTGATATATGTGGACAATCAGTGCACACTAATCTGCGTGTAATCTCCAGAAAATAATGAATAAATCGTAATGAAACCATTTACACCATCACTTGATGGAAAAAGGCAGTTGAGAAAATTCTCTTGAGGTATGACAGAGGGAACAGACTCAATACAGATTGTGTTGATCCTGCCGCGCGGGATTAGCTGAGCGGTCTAGGGCGCTGCAGTCATGGACTGTGCGGCTGGTCCCGGAGGAGGTTCGAGTCCTCCCTCGGGCATGGGTGCGTGTGTGTGTATGTCCTTAGGATAATTTAGGTTAAGTAGTGTGTAAGCTTAGGGACTGCCGGCCGGAGTCGCCGTGCGGTTCTAGGCGCTACAGTCTGGAACTGAGCGATCGCTACGGTCGCAGGTTAGAATCCTGCCTCGGGCATGGATGTGTGTGATGTCGTTAGGTTAGTAAGGTTTAATTAGTTCTAAGTTCTAGGCGACTGATGACCTCAGAAGTTAAGTCGCATAGCGCTCAGAGCCATTGAACCTTTTTGAGCTTAGGGACTGATGACCTTAGCAGTTAAGTCCCATAAGATTTCACACACATTTTTGTGTGTGTTGAGACTGCATAAGAAAGACAATAAAGATAAAATTATTATTTTGTGTAATATGAACTTTTTATCTCCCAACTTTTTTATGAAGTCGAAGAAAATAATGTATGTGATATTTCATGTCTAAATTATATATATATATATATATATATATATATATATATATATATATATATATATACTTAAGTTTCTTCTGGTGACCATCTATCGCAGCAGCTACAAACAAGTTGCAGCAGTTCGCAAGAAAAAGACGTTTTTGATACTGCACTTGAAATTTACTACTTCCGTTTATGACTAAGCATCCAGCGCCGGCCCTAAATCGAATTAGCGCGACGCGTTAATGACGAATGCCGGAGTGCCGGCCAACCTAGATGTGGCTTTAGGCTGTTTCTCACAGCCCACCAGGTGAATACCGGACTGGTACCCACGTTCCATCTCAGTTCCACGATTTGCAAACATTTTGGAAACGTTCACGTACTTTCAGATGGGATAAGAATAGAGGCAGAGGGCTGAGGTACACGTACTCTGTCTTGGGTTATAACAGGGTGGCGACAGCAAGGGCTTTCGGCCACTCCTTCAGTTAACGTTGCCAAATACTTTATTGATCGGGCAGATGCCGGACAAAGGCATAAGAAAAATAAGAAGAACCAGGCATTTTCAGTGCGTGTCAGTAAACATCTAAATAATTACTTGAAGATCGTGCCGCGGGATTAGCAGAGCGGTCTTGGGGCGCTGCAGTCATGGACTGTGCTTCTGATCCCGGCGGAGGTTCGGGTCCTCCCTCGGGCATGGGTGTGTGTGTTTGTCCTTAGGATAATTTAGGTTAACTAGTGTGTAAGCTTAGGGACTGATGACCTTAGCAGTTAAGTCCCATAAGATTTCACACACATTTGAACATTATTTTCAAGATCGTGCAGTTTCCCCTCTGCAAAAAACTGGCTGAAAATCACACACACTTTTTCGCGTAGGCCCACTATTAGTTTGTTCTCCTGTGGTGGCAAGGTGTCAAAATACATTTACCGAAATCTTTGCGTTCCATTCTAAGTTTCAGCCTATTTCTATTTGTTTGTACAGTCACATGTGCAACATTCCCACGATAGTAGCCTACTTTGTACGTATGCAGCGAAATCCTCTATGTTGAAAACAGGCATGGTCTTCTCTATTGTCTGACACAAACAGAAAACTTTTACTATTCTGTAGACTAATGTAAGCAACGGGCAGTGGGCAGAAACAGCAAAGGTACTGACTGGGCACTGTGCACCAAAACTGGTGCACTAGTGGCCTCAGTGTTGCAGATTATACAACATTTATTTTGGCACGTTGCTTCTACAGGTGAAGATACTGATAGTCACTCTCCCGAAAAAATCGACTTTCAACAGCTTTTGCACATGGAGAAAATTGCATGATCTTCAATTAATGAATTAGATGCGATCATGATTGAAGCAGAAGAAATGTATCAAAATTTGTGCTGCGGTCGGGACTCGAACCCGGGTCTTCTTGCTTGCTAGGCAGGAATGATAAACATTACACCACGACAGTCCGATGTTAACACTGGTGCACAAACTACCCAAGTTGAGTGCCCTCCCCAACACAAACAGAAGATATGAATTGAAGTTTGTGTTTGGGAGGGCACTCAACTTACGTAGTTTGGCAGCATGTTAACCATCGTGATGTGGTGGTGCAAAGGTCAGCATTTCTGCCAAACAAGCAAGAAGACCTGGGTTCGAGTCCCGGCTACAGCACAAATTTTGATCCGTTTCTTCTGCTTCAATCATTATCGCAGATAAAGAAGGGACTTAAATGTGTCAGGGAAAAATATAAGATCTAATGAATTAGATGTTTTACTGACACCTACTGATCACGTGTTGTTAAATAGATGAAACGTTTCTGAGTGTGTAATTGAAATTCGTCTGCAGCATGCAAATTGGCGTTTCCTTCCTATTTAATATAATTCAAATATTACATTTTCACTTTCTTGCAGTAGACCCAAAATTTTAACCTTATGGTAACATACAACATTCTATGGTAATTGTTGCAACTGTCAAAGGTTATTCACTAATAATTCCGGGGATTCAGAAGAGAACTGCTGAAAATTGCAGGGTATACAGCTAATAAGATACGTATCGGTGGATAGTGCACCTCTCAATTTACAGCTGCTCAAAATGGCCATCTTTCGCGCTTTGGCGACCGTCAGTACATGCGTGCAATTTATTAAAGTCACTGCTGCTCCGGCGACGACTACAGCACACTTTGGAAATCTGTTGATTTTTTGGTTTGCCTATGTGCAGGGGCGAACTAAGTCAATGCGACTACAAGAAGCGAGTGATTCGTCTATTAGCGATCAGAAATGAGTTCCGAATACTCTTTTGAAACTCACCGGCTTGTTCTGTGACGTAATCTCCGAACTCTCCGTCTCCGTGTGCCCGCAGACTCGACTTTTGGCTCTCAGTCGCAGCAGCTGTCGGGTTCAAGTGGACGGGACTCGCTCAGAAAAGAGAACGAGTACGCGAGTTCACAATTGTAACCGCGGATTCGCGGCAATCCCACTACATACGCAACCGTTTTGAAAGAAATTTCTGCAATTTTACCACACATTACTATTAATTTATTCCAAAAATAGTTTCTGCTTCATAGCCTTTTTCAAATGAAAGTAGAAAAGTCGCCAAATATCCGACTTACCCTAGTAACAGAACCACGTTGTATAGCAATATAACTACCAATCGCTTAGAAGAGAATATGATTCTGTTTATACTTGTGTGTACATACATAAAACTTTTTCCAAGACTGCTGGAAATTTATTTTAATTTTTAATATCTATTCAGATAACGTTTAGCAATTAAACTGACACACTTTCGAGGTGATACCGAGTCTGTACCGACCGTATCAGATAACATGATACAGGGAGATGTGCAAATTCTAAATAATGATTAACTACACTACTGGCCATTAAAATTGCTACACCAAGTAGAAATGCAGATGATAAACGGGTATTCATTGGACAAATATATTGTATTAGAACTGACATGAGATTACATTTTCACGCAATCAGTACCCTGAAGAACCACCTCTGGCCGTAACAACGGCATTGATACGCCTGGGCATTGAGTCAAACAGAGGTTGGATGGCGTGTACAGGTACAGCTGCCAAGCAGCTTCAGCACAATACCACAGTTCACCAAGAATAGTGCCTGGCGTATTGTGACGAGCCAGTTGCTCGGCTACCTTTGACCAGACGTTTTCAATTGGTGAGCGATCTGGAGAATGTGCTGGCCAGAGCAGCAGTCAAACATTTTCTGTATCCATAAAGGCCCGTACAGTACCTGAAACATGATGTCGAGCATTATCCTGCTGAAAGGTAGGGTTTCACAGAGATCGAATTAAGGGAAGAGGCACGGGTCGTAACACATCTGAAATGTAATGTCCACTGTTCAAAGTGCCGTCAATGCCAACAAGAGGACACCGAGACCTGTAACCAAAGGCACCCCATAACATCATGCCGGGTGGTACGCCAGTATGGCGATGCCGAATACACGATTCCAATGTGCATTCACCACGATGTCGCCAAACACGGATGCGACCATCATGATGCTGTAAACAGAACATGGATTCACCCGAAACAATGACGTTTTGCCATTCGTGCACCCAGGTTCGTCGTTGAGTACACCATCGCAGGCGCTCCTGTCTGTGATGCAGCGTCAAGGGTAACCGCAGCCATGGTCTCAGAGCTGATAGTCTATGCTGCGGCAAACGCTGTCGAACTGTTCGTGCAGATGGTTGCTGTCTTGCAAACGTCCCCGTCTGTTGACTCAGGGATCGAGACGTGGCTGCACGATCCGTTACAGCCACGCGGATAAGATGCTTGTCATCTCGACTGCTAGTGATACGAGGCCGTTGGCATCCAGCACGGCGTTCCGTAATACCCTCCTGAACCCACCGATTCCATATTCTGTTAACATCATTGGATCTCGACCAACACGAGCAGCAAATTCGCGATACGATAAACCGCGCGACAGGCTACAATCCGACCTTTATCAAAGTCGGAAACGGTACCCATTTCTCCTCCTTACAAGAGGCGTCACAACAACGTTTCACCACTCAACGCCGGTCAACTGCTGTTTGTGTATGAGAAATCGGTTGGAAACTTTCCTCATGTCAGCATGTTGTAGGTGTCGCCACCGGCGCCAACCTTGTGTGAATGCCCTGCAAAGCTAATAATTTGCATATCACAGCATCTTCTTCCTGTTGGTTAAATTTCGCGTGTGTAGCACGTCGTCTTCGTGGTGTAGCATTTTAATGGCCGGTAGCGTATACCAATATAACTAGTGATCTGTTAGAAGAGAATATGGTTCTGTTTATACTTATATTTACATGCATAAAACTTTTTCCAATACTGCCGTAAATTTATTTTAATATTTAACATCTATTCAGATAACGTTTAGCAATTAAACTGGCACGTACACACTTTCGAAGCGATACCGAGTCTGTAACGACGGTATCAGATATAATGATAAGCTACGCAACTCGCTGTTGGCCCATAAATGTATTTTTCCACGACCAACGAATTCAGGAATAGTGCGCTTTTTTGTCGCAGCGATATTACAGTGACGTTGGACTGTGTCCAGTTTTCGTTTGACACCACATAGGTTTTCTCATGATGGATGTGGAATAAACAGGGATACAATCATTTTGTTTGCATTGGAGGAAAATCGAATGCTTTTCGTATTAAGCGTGGACAATAGCATGAAACTTATTCCAGATATCACCTCTCCTCTATTGGAACATATTTGCAGTTGTGTACTTCTCATTAACTAATTTTCACCTTATACCCTCCACAGTCTCACAAAAAAGGTTTCATTAAAGACCGTCTGATTCTGACAATCGGTCATTTCGCATTGTCAGTGTTACTTCACCGCAGCAAGATCTTGTACTCATTTTCCCTACTAACAATCAGTAACGACTGTCCTTGCACCTCATTATGCTTTGGTAGGAGAGAACGGATCTACAAGTATGAAGCGATTGCAACGCCATAATTCTCAGACTCGTCATACTCGCGGAACTACAGCGAGAACGAAGGAAGCTCTTTAGCAGTCATGCAACACAAGGGCCTTGATTTGTGATGTATGCAACCCGAACATAGACCCGCACACCATGTGTTTCTCGTCTGCATCTTCCACATGTTCTGACATGGCTGTCCCTTGCTGGTGGGTTCTATAACTACGTCAAGGCGCGTATCACGAACAGAATTCTAGGAGATGCTCTGTCCACCGATACGTATTATTTGTCTGTGTGTCTTGTAAATTTTGCGCATTCGGTCTTCTAAAACCTTGGAGATACTCGTGAATAACTTGTTTATAGTTTGAACTGCACTGGCTAGTGGCTGTGGTGGATAATAAGACTTCGGCTGTGTGGTGTGCGTACTGTAAGACCTTCGGTACACTCACCATCAGATTATTTGACTTGTCGCTCTAACGAAGTAGGCGAGTGTCAGCAATATGTCTCTTCGTCTTATCGTGGCGTGTTTATCTTCTGCCGTTAGGTCAGACGATAGAAATACCGCTTGCACGCATAGGGTAGCAGATTGACGGTGACCAACTTTAAATAGAACCTGATTAATTTTCACACACATTTATTAAAATAATAAAAATCATAGATATTACGTAACCTGATTCTGGATGCTATTTACAATTGACAATCTGAAGTTCCTTTGGTATTGGTACGTTAATCTTATTCCCACATATATCTCTGATACTTGACAAAAGTGTCTATACATTTATCTTCATGGCTATGTACAGGAATATTGTAATCTTATTAGGCGCAGACTGAAACTTGACTATAGACTGGTACAGACTAATGCAGACTGGTACAGACTGGTGCAGACAAACGCAGACTGACTAATCGGAGGTCTGTACACTCGTTATAACACCTAGCGCGTTCATGTATCACTGCGCGAGTGTGATCCGCGAGGAGAAAAGGTTCTACGTAATCAGCAATCTCATTGGCTGCGTTACATATTAATACGCGGATCGGTGGAAGCAGAATCTGGTCCGTCTCTATGGCCGCGCCATCTCGTAGTGCGGAGACGGACGAGCGCTGCGCCTGCGCTGTTGTGCTTAGCGGGGCGCGCTCTAGTGGGAAAGTTGTGTACGCGCTGACTACGCGGAACTATATGCACAACAGGCTGATAATGCAAAACACAGGAATTCGACAGCTGCAGGGCAAGCTGCGGTACTCACTGGCTAGCTGGCCGTTGCGACCGGGAGAGCCACGAGCCAGCGAGCTGTCGTCTTTGGCCACACGGCGATCGGGCGGGCTGGCCACTGCAACACACAACACAGCACAGCCGCGTTAGCCAACAATTCCTCCGCACAACTCATCAATCAAATCAAGGGTTACGTACATGAAGCACAAAAATGTCAAACTGACGAAGCAGTCAACATAAAAGTACAAAAATTATGCTGTTGTTGTTGTGGTCTTCAGTCCTGAGCCTGGTTTGATGCAGCTCTCCATGCTACTCTATCCTGTGCAAGCTTCTTTATCTCCCAGTACCTACTGCAACCTACATCCTTATGAATCTGTTTAGTGTATTCATCTCTTGGTCTCCCTCTACGATTTGTACCCTCCACGCTGCCCTCCAATGCTAAATTGGTGATCCCTTGGTGTCCTATCAACCGATCCGTTCTTCTAGTCAAGTTGTGCCACAAACTTCTCTTCTCCCCAATCCTATTCAATACATCCTCATTAGTTATGTGATCTACCCATATAATCTTCAGCATTCTTCTGTAGCACCACATTTCGAAAGCTTCTATCCTCTTCTTGTCCAAACTAGTTATCGTCCGTTTTTCACTTCCATATATGGCTACGCTCCATGCAAATACTTTTAGAAACGACTTCCTGACACTTAAATCTATACTCAATGTTAACAAATTTCTCTTCTTCAGAAACGCTTTCCTTGCCATTGCCAGTCTACATTTTATATCCTCTCTACTTCGACCATCATCTGTTATTTTGCTCCCCAAATAGCAAAACTCCTTTACTACCTTAAGCGTCTCATTTCCTAAACGAATTCCCTCAGCATCACCCGACTTAATTCGGCTACATTCCATTATTCTCGTTTTGCTTTTGTTGATGTTCATCTTATACCCTCCTTTCATGACACTGTCCATTCCGTCCAACTGCTCTTCCAAGTCCTTTGCTATCTCTGACAGAATTACAATGTCATCAGCGAACATCAAATTTTTTATTTCTTCTCCATGGATTTTAATACCACTCCGAATTTTTCTTTTGTTTCCTTTACTGCTTGCTCAATATACAGATTGAATAACATCGGGGAGAGGCTACAACCCTGTCGCACTCGCTTCCCAACCACTGCTTCCCTTTCATGCACCTCGACTCTTATATAACTGCTATCTGGATTCTGTACAAATTGTAAATAGCCTTTTGCTCCCTGTATTTTACCCCTGCCACCTTCAGAATTTGAAAGAGAGTATTCCAGTCAACATTGTCAAAAGCTTTCTCTAAGTCTACAAATGCTAGAAACGTAGGTTCGGCGACCCTTAATCTAGCTTCTAAAATAAGAGAAGGTAAGATAAGATTATGCTAGATATGAATAATGGTCACGAAAATAAACACTGAGTGTTTCAGATTGATATATATGCGTAATCACCAAACACAATGTCGTAAGTGACACTCATCTTGTAGCCTCACAGTCTTCTTCGTTAATTTGTGCCAGTAGTAGTCCACTCGAAAGGCAGCGGGACACAGCGCTACGTTACGTTAGTTGTATTCCACGGATCACGCTGAGGGGTCCCTGAGATGTGAATGAAGCCAAGGAGTCCTTTTATTTAAAAAAAATATAGAGTACTTGACTTACATAATGTTTCTGTTATATTATTAAGTACGAAATAATATAAAATATCAATTCTTGTATAGGTACAAATACAAATTCTGTTTTAAACTCCTCATTGTGACTTTGTTAGTTGTAACACACATTTGTGTCTATATATCTAATTGCTATCGATACTAACATTAAGCAAAAAGTCGAAAATCTACAACCACCCGCCTTGTTTTCATCAGGCGAGGAAAAAATCGCCAGGATTCTTTGTTGAAATTCGTCTTGGTCCTACAGTATGTCGAAAGAAGGTGCCTGACCGTTACAGTGGCCTTCACACGACTGCTTCACACGCTCGCCCTAACCATTCTTTTAACACGATTTTGTCTCCTGGCAACGCCTCAGTATTGCCGTAATTCCATAAATTGCTGGGCGCTGAAGCCCTTGCTGTCGTGCGCCCAAGAAAACTCTCTACTACTACTACTACTACTACTACTACTACTACTACGTAAACTGCCACTGTTCTCACTGACGTGATTTTCGCACCACTAACAACCGTTTGTGCTTCGCAGTCGAATCCTGGCAACAGCACTGCCAACTGTCATGTCTCTTCTTTCGCCATAAGAAGTTTAGTATTATGTTAATGTAAAATTGAACTCAGTTCACGGGCTCTGGTGGACCCATGGGTACCGACCGACCGCCGTGTCATCCTCTGCCAGTGACGTCATTTGATGTTGTATGGAGGGGCACGGGGTCAGCACACCGCTCTGTTTTCGTGACCTGGAGCCGCAACTACTCCTCAAGAAAGTAGCTCTTCAGCTGGTATCACGAGGCTGTGTGCACCTTGTTCCAGTCCTCCCACCTGGGAGTACCGGGAATCGACAACAGGTCTTCTAAAAGGCAGTCATCCGCGATGGCCACTCAACCACAAAGGCATACAGCATCATAGTAATGATTTGCACATAGTTTTTTTTTTAGGAAAGAGAAATGGTAGAACGACGAAGGACATTAACATGTTTAGGTACTGTGCAACAGCTACCAAAATATCAATTTTTTTGAAGACTTTTCTGCAGATTGATTTAGAACTGACATTGCATGTAATTCTTACAATGTGCTTCTTTACTCTCAAAATACGAACAATTTAAGCCAGAGGCAGCCAAGATTTCGGCACCCAGTCTCGCTGCGCGTTTTCCCCACCGCCCCCACGCTGTCTAAGCGCGAAGGGTCGAGATAAGGGGAAACTGCGAAGGCACTGAATTTAAAAGACAGTGCAGTTGCACCGCACACTACATGATTTTGTATTTCACATTTCTCAAGAACATAAGATGGCAAAGAAAACAAATTTGGAATATTGTTTAATTATTTTTGGCTCAATGAAGAGATTGTTAAATTTTAATTTGGCACAGACTGTCTGCGTACAGGCAAAAGAAACAATTTCACAGATTTTGACGCTCAGGTTCCCACGTAATCTAGACTTCTGGAGTTCGTAATTGACGATAGATCTTTCACACAAATATGTCGATCGAAGTATTAAAGCACTTTTGCAACCTTACCTGGAGGTCAAATAGTTGCATCTGCACATGCATTGGCGCGCTTTTAAGCCAAACAACAAAACAGATGTCAGACTGGCAGTGTCAAACTATCTTTGTAATTCTTTCAAGGCCACAATAGATTCTTCAGATTTTCCTTCTTCTTTAATGGCAGTGAACTTAGGGAACCGGACTGTGTTTGTGAGAATGTGTCTCTTCTATAACGCGACTTTTTAAAATGCATCCCCATCAAATCAGAAAAAGTTGTTTCTCACCTTGCAGTGTCTTACTGTGGGCAGTTTGCAGTCAAATCGACTTAAAATGGAGGGTATGTAATCCATTCCGAATGTTCTAATTTTCGTTCCTGAATACCTTTTCCCTTCGTAAATTAAAAACCAGCGAGTTTTACACCGCAACATCGTTCGAGGCATGTCCCTTGGCTGAACCAAAGTACTTTGCAATAAATTATAGAATTTCTATATTCTTCGTTCAGTTCCACCGGAAACTGTTTCATTGACAGTGGAATAATTCCTCAGACTTTAAGAATTTTACTGTTCTTTCCAATAAGTTCTCCAGGAGCTGCATGTCTGCAAATTTAGTGCAAAGTGCTTCTTGATGTACAGGACAGTGAAGGCTGTCTGTCGCTCTCTGTAATTTGTTGCTTTATAATTGTCAACTAATTCCTTAAATATGGTGTTGTAACATCACTTCATAGCAAATTTACGATACCCCTCACAGTAAACAGCACTGAGACCACGATTCTGTCGAACTGAAGAGAGTTGTGCCAACCGAAAAATGCCACACCGCAATAATAAATGAAATGCCGCTCAGTAATGAGTACGTACGGAAAAGAACGAGCAAATTACAGACAGGCCGAGCCGTGGCATCCACGCGGCCACCATACTCGGCCCGCGTTAGGTCTGGCACGCCGTGGCCGGCCCTGATGTAAGCTGACTTTCGACAAAAAATGATTCCATAGCTTGTTAGTGAATAAAAATATTCAGAGTCTTACCGATAAATTGCTATCTGCCTATCTTATCTGACCATACAGTTCTGCTTACAATGGATTTCGAGCCAGCCGCTGTGGCCGAACGGTTGTAGGTGCTTCAGTCTGGAACCGCGCGACCGCTACAGTCACAGGTTCGAATCCTGCCTCGGGCATCGATGTGTGTGATGTCCTTAGGTTAGTTTGGTTTAAGTAGTTCCATGTTCTATGGGACTGATGACCTCAGAGCCATTTGAACCATTTGTGGTTCTGGGATAGCGATTTAGTAAATAGATTTTTTTATTTATTTGTGCTTAGTTGGTGTTCGGTAAAATTTGTGTTGTTGGAGAAGTATACTTACAACAATATTCTACAAAAGGTGGTATATTCGCAATAAATTCATGGACGGAAGTGAAAAGAAAGGTACAGTGTTCAGTGCTTACCAGAATACTGGCTGACAAACACAGCACTGCTCGGATACTCATTTTGCCAATTTTTTATTAGGAACGGAAACAGAATGAACCGTGTTTGTGGTGTTACATCGGAAAAATGTATTTTTGAAAGAACTTTTGAAATTATGAAACAGTGGTACAAAGAAATATACGTATTGCACAAATCTATAAGTGCAGTGTCTATAATGCGATTTTGTAAACTTCTCAATGGTTCTATAGACCGCTACTGTTTTTTGCTACAACCGTTTGCACTACTGTGTGTCAGGCATTTTCTTAGGTTGGTTCCATTGTAGGAATGTGTTAATAGTAAAGAATAAATGTATTAAAACTTCACGCATGATGCGACAGTTTTTCAAGCATTTCATTATGACGTCATACTCACTGAACAATGCAAGGTAAGTGGTTTTCACTCCAACAGCCATTGCTGTCTAACAGTAATGGACGCGTGACAGAAGGCGAACAGTTGGATCGACGAAATATCGAGTCAAGTTGATTTTAGGATCCGGCAGCAAACCCGAAGAGACTTTCATGACCTATTACGCCGGGAAAGCCTACGTAATCACACGTGTACCAAGTTTGGCTGACAACGGTACGGTGGAGGTGGAGACGTGGAACACACACACACACACACAAACACACACCGCATTCACTCAAGCAATCATAATCACATACTGTATACACAGGGTGTTTCAAAAATGACCGGTATATTTGAAACGCCAATACAAACTAAACGAGCAGCGATAGAAATACACCGTTTGTTGCAATATACTTGGGACAACAGTACATTTTCAGGCAGACAAACTTTCGAAATTACAGTAGTTACAATTGTCAACAACAGATGGCGCTGCGGTCTGGGAAAATCTATAGTACGATATTTTCCACTTATCCACCGTGCGTAGCAATAATATGGCGTAGTCTCTGAATGAAATTACCCGAAACCTTTGACAACGTGTCTGGCGGAATGACTTCACATGCACATGAGATGTACTGCTTCAGCTGTTCAATTGTTTCTGGATTCTGGCGGTACACTTGGTCTTTCAAGTGTCCCCACAGAAAGAAGTCACAGGGGTTCTTGACTGGCGAATAGGGAGGCCAATCCACGCCGCCTCCTGTATGTTTCGGATAGCCCAAAGCAATCACACGATCATCGAAATATACATTCAGGAAATTAAAGACGTCGGCCGTGCGATGTGGCCGAGCACCATCTTGCATAAACCACGAGGTGTTCGCAGTTTGTGCCGCCACAAATTCACGAAGAATGTCCAGACAGCGTGATCCAGTAATCGTTTCGGATCTGAAAAATGGGCCAATGATTCCTTTGGAAGAAATGGCGGCCCAGACCAGTACTTTTTGAGGATGCAGGGACGATGGGACTGCAACATGGGGCTTTTCGGTTCCCGATATGCGCCAGTTCCAGGTAAAAATAAGCTTCGTCAGTAAACCAAATGCTGCCCACATGCATATCGCCGTCATCAATCCTGTGCACTATATCGTTAGCGAATGTCTCTCGTGCAGCAATGGTAGCGGCGCTGAGGGGTTGCCGCGTTTGAATTTTGTATGGATAGAGGTGTAAACTCTGGCGCATGAGACGATACGTGGACGTTGACGTCATTTGGACCGCAGCTGCAACATGGCGAACGGAAACCCGAGGCCGCTGTTGGATCACCTGCTGCACTTGCTGCGAGTTGCCCTCTGTGGTTGCCGTACGCGGTCGCCCTACCTTTCCAGGACGTTCATCCGTCACGTTCCCAGTCCGTTGAAATTTTTCAAACAGATCCTTTATTCTATCGCTTTTCGGTCCTTCGGCTACATTAAACCTCCGTAGAAAACTTCGTCTTGTTGCAACAACACTGTGTTCTAGGCGGTGGAATTCCAACACCAGAAAAATCCTCTGTTCTAAGGAATAAACCATGTTGTCCACAGCACACTTGCACGTTGTGAACAGCACACGCTTACAGCATAAAGACGACGTACAGAATGGCGCACCCACAGACTGCGTTGTCTTCTATATCTTTCACATCACTTGCAGCGCCATCTGTTGTTGAAAATTGTAACTACTGTAATTTCGAAAGTTTGTCCGCCTGAAAATGTACTGTTGTCCCAAGCATATTCCAACAAACGGTGTATTTCTATCGCTGCTCGTTTAGTTTTTATTGCCGTTTCAAATATACCGGTCATTTTTGAAACACCCTGTACATACATCTATATTTACCGGGTGATGAAAAAGTCAGTATAAATTTGAAAACTTAATAAACCACGGAATAATGTAGATAGAGAGGTAAAAATTGACACACATGCATGGAATAACAAGTGGTTTTATTAGAACAAAAGAAAGTATTGCTAGACGCGTGAAAGACCTCTTGCGCGCATCGTTTGGTGATGATTGTGTGCTCAGCCGCCACTTTCGTCATGCTTGGCCTCCCAGGTCCCCAGACCTCATACCGTGCGATTATTAGCTTTGGGGTTACCTGAAGTCGCAAGTGTGTCGTGATCGACCGACATCTCTAGGGATGCTGAAAGACAACATCCGACGCCAATGCCTCACCATAACTCCGGACATGCTTTACAGTGCTGTTCACAACATTATACCTCGACTACAGCTATTGTCGAGGAATGATGGTGGACATATTGAGCATTACCTGTGAAGATCATCATCTTTGCTCTTCTTACTTTGTTCTGCTAATTATTGCCATTCCAAGCATGTGTGTCAATTTGTACCTCTCTATCTACATTATTCCGTGATTTATTCAGTTTTCAAATTTATACTGACTTTTGATCACCCGGTATAATACGCCTGAGTGTTAGGAGAGGCCGTTTCTCTATTTAGGGAGTGGCCCACATGTGGCTCTTTGACATTTTGTGGCGGCCCTGAGGTTTCCGCGGTGTGGCGGCCGTGCGCGGCGCGCCGGCCACGAGACGTGTGGCGGCCATCCAGGCGGAGACCGCAATTTTGGCCACCGGCCGCAGCGACCGCGCGCCGCCCGCCGGCCGGAGCGAACCGAACGGAAGCCGCCATCAGCGTAATGAGACCGCACGGCTGCCGTAATTGGATTGGCCCGGGGCGCGGCTGACACCTCGCGCCGCCGCCCCCTTAGTCAATTAATGGGCACACATGTCACGCGCCACGCCGCGCCGAACGTGTCTTCGGCCGCCCGGCCGACGCCTCGCTTGTCATCGAGCGCGTTAGTAGAGTGGCGAGGCGCACCTGTGACCCCGTACCTGGCCGAGTGAACAGCTGCTGCGCTCGTCTCGTTGACATTTGCCTCTCCGCCTAAATAGCCCATGATTATAATTAAAACGCAGTTACTCACAGAGGTCCATTGCAGGCTGTAATTACCTTATGGCCCCGAAACTTGGCAGAAACACTAAAGCGTCAATGTGGAACCGATTTACGCTGGAAAAGAATTAGTTTCAATTTTGTACACCAGGTGCAAATCTAGCGCTGTACAGCATCTCGCCGACGTCTCTGGTGCTCACATCGATCAAGTTCTGTATTTCACGGTTAATAATAAAATGAACATTACAATGAGGTGACAAAACACATGGGATAGCGATGTGCACATGTACAGATATAGTCCACACAAGAAGTAAAAGGGCAGTGTATCTACAGAACTGTCATTTGTATTCAGGTGATTCTTGTGAAAAGGTTTCCGACGTGATTATGGCCGCACGACGGGAATTAACGGACTTTGAACACAGAATGGTAGTTGGAGCTAGAAGCAGGCGATATTCCATTTCGTAAATCGTTAGAGAATTCAATATTCCGAGATCCACAGCGTCAAGAATGTGCCGAGAATAGCAAATTACAGGCATTAGCTTCTCAACGGACAACGCAGAGCGACCGTGAGCAGCGGCGTACACTTAAGAGTTGTCAGTGCTAACATACAAGCAACACTGCGTGAAATAACCGCAGAAATCATTATGGGAATTACGACGGCCGTATCCGTTACAACATTAAGGAGAAATGTGGCGTTAGTGGGCTGTCACAGCAGGCCACCGATGCGATTGCCTATGATGACAGCACATCGCCTTCAGTACCTCCTCTGGGCTTGTGACTATATTTGTTGGATCCTAGGCCATTGGAAAACCGTGGCTGATCTGATGACGCCCGATTGCAGTGGGTAAGAGCTGTTGGGGGGGTTAGAGTGTGTAGCATACTCCAAGAAGCCATGGACCCAAGTTGACGACAAGGTACTGTGCAAGCTGGTGGCCACTCCATAATGGTGAGGGCTGTCTTTACGTGGAATGGACTAGGTCCTCTAATCCAACAGACCCATGATTGATTGGACATGGTTATGTTCGGCTACTTGTTTCCATGCAGCGACGAAATTTTTATGGACGATAATACTACATGCCACTGGGCCACAACTGTTCGCGATTGGTTTGGAGAACGTTCTGGAAAATTCGAATGAATGATTTTGTTCACTTGTTCTGCTACTGTAGTGTGTATTGTGGCATTCAGTGCAGTGAAAGTACGTCAAAAACAGTGTTAAAATAAGCAGTCCAATAGCGTAATGTTGAAAAAGAGCTCTGGCAGTGCACCAACGATTCAGATCTGTCTTTAGGACATAAAAATAATAAGCGAATAACCGTGATACAAAAAGGTACATAACACGATTGTCATGAGATAACAATTGACGCAAAACAAAACAATATGCAACATGCATAGCTACACACCAGAACAGACGACAAAACTGGACATCGATATACGGCTACCCACTGCCTCCCTCTCCCAAAAAACAGTGGCCTCTCCAGCAGCACAAGGATTGAACAAAACAGTTGTAGGTTGATTTACATTACTGACCATTTTAACTGCTACAACACGAAGATGACGTGCTACAGACGCGAAATTTAACTCACAGGAAGAAGATGCTGTGATATGCAAATGATTAGCTTTTCAGAGCATTCACACAAGCTCTGCGCCGGTGCCGACACCTACAACGTGCTGACTTACGTTTCCAACAGATTTCTCATACAAAAACAGCAGTTGACCGCCGTTGCCTGGTGCAACGTTGTTGTGATGCCTTGTGTAAGGAGGAGAAATGCGTACCATCACGTTTCCGACTTTTATAAAGGTCGGATTGTAGCCTATCGCGATTGCGCTTTATCGTATCGCGACATTGCTACTCGCGTTGGTCGATATCCAATGACTGTTACCAGAATATGGAATCGGTGGGTTCGGGAGGGTAATACGGAACACCGTGCTCCATCCCAACGGCCTCGTATCACTAACAGTCGAGTTGACAGGCATCTTATCCGCATGGCTGTAACGGATCGTGCAGCCACGTCTCGATCCCTGAGTCAACAGATGGGGACGTATGCAAGACAACAACCATCTCCACGAACAGTTCGACGACGTTTGCAGCAGCATGGACTATCAGCTCCGAGACCATGGCTGCGGTTACCCTTGACTCTGAATCAAAGACAGGAGCGCCTGCGATGGGGTACTCAACGACGAACCTGGGTGCACGAATGGAAAAAGTCATCTTTTCGGATGAATCCAGGTTCTGTTTCCAGCATCGTGATGGTCGCATCCGTGTTTGGCGACATTGCGGTGAACGCACATAGGAATCGTGTATTCGTCATCCCCATACTGGCGTATCACTGGGCGTGATGGTATGAGGTGCCATTGATTACACGTCTCGGTCACCTCTTGTTCGCATTGACTCTACTTTGAACAGTGGACGTTACATTTCAGATGTGTTACGACCCGTGGCTCTACCCTTCATTCGATCCATGCGAAACCCTGTCGGCCAGAGTGGCCGTGCGTTTCTAGGCGCCACAGTCTGAAGCGGAGCGACCGTTACGATCGCAGGTTCGAATCCTGCCTCGAGCATGGATGTGTTAGGTAACAGGCGACTGATGACCTCAGAAGTTAAATCGCATAGTGCTCAGAGCCATTTGAACCATTTTGAAACCCTACATTTCATCAGGATAATGCACGACCGCATGTTGCAGGTCCTGTATGGGCCTTTCGGGATACAGATAATGTTCGACTGCTGCCCTGGCCAACACAGTCTCCAGATCTCTCACCAACTGGAAACGTCTGGTCAATGGTGGTCGAGCAACTGACTCGTCACAATGCGCCAGTCACTACTTTTGATGAACTGTGGTATCTTGTTGAAGCTGCATGGGCAGCTGTACCTGTACACGACATCCAAGCTCTGTTTGACGCAATGCCCAGGCGTAAAAAAGCCGTTATTACGGCCAGTGGTGGTTGTTCTAGGTACTCATTTCTCAGGATCTATGCACCCAAATTGCGTGAAAATGTAATCTCATGTCAGTTCTAGTATAATATATTTGTCCAACGAATACCCGTTTATCATCTGCATTTCTTCTTGGTGTAGCAATTTTAATTGCCAGTAGTGTAGATTAAGACATTTTCTCTTTAGTTAGCAATTGTTTATGTAAACGCCTAATGATGACTAATAAATGCTTGAAAAGCGTCGGAATGTGTTAAATTAAACACCAAATAAATAAATGTGAGTGGTAGCAGAAACATACAACTAAGTGTTCCATATAGCCATGGTTCCTATGGCCACTGTGCGATTCTACTGTAACCAAAACACCGCCCACGGGAAATAAGGGGAAGCAAGTTGTTTTATTCCGTTATTTAGTATCTAAAATTTTATTTCTATTAATAGGAAATTAAACATCACAAGGAGGAGTTCTGAGGTCATCGTCCTCAAATCTGAACGTCCACTAGCACTCTAGCAAATATTTCCAGACAGGAGTTTCCAACTGAAAAATGACCAGTTGCCGTTCCATACAACGCAGCAAATCGTTTTCCTTTTTGTCCCGTCTCTCACACATTCCGTAACAGAGATTATTATAACGTAAGACTCCAGAATAGAGTATATTTTTTGTGATTAGAAAGCGTTTTTATTTATAAGTATTAACTTCCGTAATAACCCGTTAAATATAGTTTTTAAATATCAGCTTGTGCATTACATGGACAGGTGCGGGTAAATATTGACGCTGTCAAGACATGCGAGGATTTGAAGTGAACTTATTTGCAAGGCCGAAGAAGTGACCTTTAAAGAAAGTGAAACAAGTTTAATGGTCTGTTCATTTATAGGTAAATTATAAATGAATGAGTTCACGTCGGGGTCACCAGAGAAGAAACACAAACTCGGATTGGTGTGAGGAAGGAAATTGGCAGTGCCCTTTTCAAACGTATCGTCTCAGTCTTTGCCTAAAGAGATTTAAGGAAGTGACATGAAACCTCAATCCCGAAGATATGACCTGTTGTCATTAAGAAGAGTACAGAGACTTAAAAAACACTCCGCCGTCAAGCCACGAGTGGCCTACCGGGACCCCTCGACCGCCGTGTCATCCTCAGTGGAGGATGCGGATAGGAGGGGCGTGGGGCAGCACACCGCCCTCCCAGTCGTTATGATGGTATTCTTGACCAAAGCCGCTACTATTCGGTCGAGTAGCTCCTCAATTGGCATTACGAGGCTGAGTGCACCCCGAAAAATGGCAACAGCGCATGGCGGCCTGGACGGTCACCCATGCAAGCACCGACCACGCCCGACAGCGCTTTACTTCGGTGATCGCACGGGAACCGGTGTAGCCACTGCGGCAAGGCCGTTGCCACAGAGACTGAACCACCCTCTAATGACCTCCGTTGGTTATTAGAGATTGAATCCACACTCGGACAGAGTAACGCCACATCACAGTGTCAGTTACGTAGAATGAACTGTGTGGAGCACTGCAGGTGGAGGTCAAATTCTTTGAACATAACTTCAGTTATACTGTTTGGTTTATTCACATTAAGCTACCTGTGGCAAAGTTTGTGAAGTACTATAAAATTAACGTTACTGGAAAACATACATAACATTTTCCAGAATAATCTGTGCCCCACGAATAAACCAAACCGTCTAATAATGAATCGCTAGGTGATTCTAAATCGGTCACGGTGAACAAAAGGCGACTGGTTGCAGTACTTTCTGGAAACATTCAATGCGTGATTTATCGTTTCCTGTGCATTTTGGATGAAACGCATTCCAAACAAAAAATTTGGTATTTATAATGTTATTATTCTCAGAGTTATAGTTCGGAGAGACGGCGCTACAGAGTTCTGCTGTACGTTGCTTTGAAGGCGGTGCCACAGTCTTATACGCCTCAAAGCATTTTGCACACTAGTGTTCACATTTTTTCTTGTTCTTAATTTCTGTCGCGTGCATGTAACAATTGTCTTAAGTAGAAAATATTACAGTACTTTTGTGAATAACACGACGTCAGCAACCAAGTTTTAGACGTTTATCTGGTCTCAAATATATATTTGATCAAAATGTACGACGAATTTTACCTCGTTAATGTAACTTTCTTTTTGTCACACGTCCCGAATAACCAAACAAAAGGTATATGATGCGAAAAGGCTACTTTCTTAATCCATCATTTACCTTAATACGGACTGAAGAAACTGATGTTCTCACCCCGAAAACGTTGAAAACATACTTCGCTTCTTTGGCAGGTTTTCAATCTCTTCTTCCTACAGCGTCAATGAAACAATCTTTTTGAGTTGGACTAACAGGAAATCTGAAGTAAAATGATAAATAGAACCACTAGATTAAAAGTAGATCGCCCAACCAAAACTCATGTATCAAAAAATAAAATATCGCTTGGACGAATCCACTTACGAATGAAATATGATTTCTTTACACTTAACACCACAATCAGAACTGTTAGTACAGCAGTAAACGACGAAAGCCGGCATTTTTTTTATTAAAACGGTTCCACCATACGCTAATCTTTGGGGGTACGAACATGGCGGACGTCGGTTTCAAGTTTCTGACGTCATGAAAACTCCAACCTTATTATCCCTCCATGTTATTATGTAACTATTGTGATCTCTGGGTTACGACTGAGTAAAGATAATCGTATATGTTGCCACTGGTATGTCTCCCCAACAATAACTTTGGAATTTGGCACGCGCGTATGCGTGCTGCTCGCCCAGGAGGAAAGAATTCGGCCGCTGGATACATCGTTAGCAGCAGGTCTGAGATGGAGGCGGGCTCGTAAATGTCGGGCTGCCATCACGTGCATATGTGAGGTGCAATTTAACGGTGTGTGAATTCCTCGGTGGCGTTAGTCTCGTGCGTTGCACTGGACACAGAAAAGAACTCTTAGTACAGTTCATGCCACTGCACAATAATAATGAGTCGTGACAAACATCACATACGAAGCAGTTCTGCACCGTTGTCGCCGCCGATCAACCTGTCTGCAACACAATGATGCTCGAAGACGCCAACATTACAAACGTAAGACTGATGCTTTGAATTGTGAATCTCAGTGACTCTTTTCATAACAGTAATTTTCCTGTAATACAGTGTTTCGTAACAGTGTAGATGGCATGTGGCAGAATACATTAGAGATCGTCTGGGTGAGAATATAAGGCACGGGAGAAGGCACGAGTACTATTCTAGATACGAGATGGCTACAGACGTATATCTCACTAAGGATATTATGAATACAGTTTTCCTATCAGTAAGGTAGTTTGGTAGCGGTGCGTGGCTGTGGGTGGTGTGGTAGGCAAAAATCCGCGGAGTATGGAGCAATAAATACTCTTTGGTAGAGCTAACTAATGTATGACCTACGAACTTTATCGTATATATGTAAATGTATTACTGTTCCACTGATGATCAGGTGCTATGGTGAGAGAGTCCTCTACATGTTTCATCCATTCTGTAGAGTGTTGAAGTGGGTTACTGTGGTTGGCAGATACAGAATATAATGCGCGAGGTGCAACGCTTAGTTCTCTTAGAAAAAGCTATATTCTCTATGAGATTGGACATTACCGTATCATTGAATATACTCGCTTATTCTATTCTCACTCTGTTTCGTCCATATTGGAATTAACATTACGTAACACAGGGGCATTAAACCGTGTGTAATCCCAGGGCCAATGCTAGTTTAGTAATATTGTCTTAACATAATAGTAATTAAATAAAGCTGGAAAGGAATGGAAATAATACTAAATCATCCGCAGTAACTAACAGAAATATGATAAGGATTATACTCACAAAGAATAATGCAAAAGAAGAATAAGCGAAGTGATTGGGGAAAACGCACTCAATTCTGAAAAGAATTACACTCACAAAGAATAAGCGAAATGTTTATCCGTAGCCAATGTAGTGTACAGTTCGGTTATTCGTTTGTTACTTGCGAGTTTTTATCTTTGAGTCAATATGGATTTTTTCCTCCTTTCTTCTGTTGAGAGTCGGTAAAGTATGATTGACGAAAACTCGGGGAGAGATTAAAAACTGATCTATTTGATATACACGTCGTTATTAAAATCTGAATGCCGAAACCGCGCAAGCATCGTATTATGTAGGACGAATGAAACAATATACGTATTTTCATTAAGTTCGTAAGTCACAGAGTATATAGCTTTTCCTAAGAGTATTGCCCACCACACTTACCCATTGCCACGCACCGCGACCAAACTTACTTACTAACAGATGAAACCAAGGGCTATCTACCACCGCAACCACTAGTGGGTGGGAGCGGGTGGTCATGGTGAAAAGCTTGTCAGTATGTACACCTTCAGGGCTTATATACAGAGATATAGACACAGATTACCTTGGAGAAGTTCCAAGATTACTGTTTACGTGACTGAGTATATAAATATGTAACAGAATATAACAAAATATCATTTTTCCCCTTGGAAAATTCATGTATAAATAATAAAATTTTACGTTTTGTTAATAAATAACCATACAATAAGAAAGCAAATCCAAACCTGGTCTTCAGCATAGTATTTTGAAAGTAATTATTTTAGTTTATTTGAATACTGACATTAAAAAATATAGAAAGAAATTTACTTTTGCTATTCTACTGTTGCTTGCAGTAATCCAGCATAGCAGTCGTTAATTCTTAGTGAGTTTCAGTGGTTTGGAAGTTTTACTATTGTGTCCCGCCTAATTATACTGAAAACAAATTTGTAAAGGTAAGTGTTAGCGTGATGCGACATCTGTGTATTGTCTTGTTACAGTAAACACTGTATGTTTTACAGTAATAAAAACATTTTGTCAAAATTTCTGAGTGTGTCAGTCACTTTAAATCCCTTCATCGAAGGGAATATTTGCATCATCAGGCGAGACACAAGATTAGGTAACCAAGCTGTACACAGAATAGTAAATTACTTGTCCTCTTAGACTGGCGCCAATATTATTTCCAAATTATCAAAGTTCATACAGTCATTGGAAATATTTATTCCGTGAAATATCAGTACGAAGTTAAACACTTTTAGTAATTAATAATTCCAAAACAAAAATGGTGCCGTAGTTGAGTGAGAAAATGGTAAATGAGGAAAGACATAAGCACATTTTATAGCATTTTTGTTTTTTGTTCTGCGCACTTTAGAGGAACAGTTTGGAGATAATGAATATTTGTATCAGCGTGACAATTCACCGTGTCATAAACCAGCATCTGCGAGACAATGGTTTGTTGGCTTGTACACAGTTATAGCCATGAAATGGACTGGCCTGCCCAGAGCTTCAGTGTGAACCCAATGAATACCTTTAGGATGATTTAGAACTCCAACTTCGCTCCAGAACCCCAGCATGTAGTATAAGTACCATCTCTGGTTTCTGCTCTTGAGGAAGAATGGGCTACCGTCCCTTCACATACACTCAGTTACCTCACTGGAAGTGGTCACTGTGGAATTGAAGCCCTCATAAAGGCGGTGTGTGTACATTCCATATCAAGTCCACTAAGAGGTGTCCGTGTACTTTTGATCAGAGGCCGTCGTTGTCCATATCGATTTGATCCATTATAAATGGTTTTTGATAGCCTGCGACTGTGAAAACACTAGGTTTGTTTATAAATAAATCTTCTGCTACCAGTCACGATTTTTCTGTATTTACTTTCCGCACAACGCGTTTCGCGAAATAATTCCCATTTTCAAGTGCGATTTTTGTGTGTATTAAGCCATTTCTATTGATGTTGTCAATGTGTGAGAGTCTGATTCATTTCGTTGACTTTTACTGCAATGTATTAAAAACACGCGATATTTGGGTTGGTTATCGATTGTTTTGATGAAGTTAGTGGCGAAAACTTTAAGTTTTCTAATGGTCCATTTGTGCAGAGACTCATACACACAAAACATCACACGCAACTGTCGTAGACTTTAAATGTCGAAAATATCTTTTACAAACAAAACAGTTACAAAGATCTTCTCACAAGTAGTCCACAGAGATAACATTACAGGTCTTCTACAGATTATGATATGCTTTGGTACAGTGATTATTTACCTTGACACGTTGGCTCATGAATTACTTATATTGATTTTACAATTGTGCTTATTTCTATGTTTTACTATTTTTATTTAAGTATACTATCGAAACATCTGAAGAAAGTCATATATTCACTTTCAAGTTAATATTCTATCTTCATTTTTTCCGTAATGCGAATATATCTCCAGTGCTTTATTTAGTCGGCGGAGCATTTTGACGTTTTGCTCTATTTATCCAAATGGGAGTTCTGTATTATGTATATGTGTTGCTACTGCTGACGTAGTGTGTTTGTTGTGTGTGTAGGCTTTAATGTGATCTGTATACCTGGTGTTGAAATTTCGACCTGTTTGTCCCAGGTAGATCATGTAGCATTCCTGGCATGTCGTATTGTATATTCCAGAGTCTTAATATGGATCGTAATTACACTTTATATTGTGTATTAGTTTTTTTGTAGTTTATTAGATGTCGAAACCCAATTTTTAATTTTTGATTTTTGAAATATTTGCAATATTCTGTGATATGCATGCCTATCCATGGTATACTAGATATACATTTGTTTTTCTCTTTTTCTTCTGTGATACAGTTTGCATCTGGGTCTTTCTTCAGTTTGTCTGGATCGTATCAACCATGGAAACATTGTAACCACTGGCAACTGCAATATTTTTCTCTGTGTTTATTTCTTGTTGCATGGTTGCATGTTTTCTTGGTTCAATGGTATTTTTGTTGCCCTATGTAGCACTGACCTGTATGCTGCCTGTTTGTGGATATTGGGGTTGACATGAGGTTGCAGAGTTGTGGTGTCAGACAGCATGATACTAGCTGTAAGTACAAATTCTTCTAAATTTCGCCACTAACTTCACCAAAAGACTCGATAACCATCTAAAAATCGCGTGTTTCTTATATATTGCAGAAAAAGTCAACGAAATGAAGCAGACTCTCACACATTGACAACATCAATAGAAATGGCTTAATACACATAAAAACACACTTGAAGATGGGAATCATTTACCGAAACGCGTCGTGCGAGAGGTAAATAGAGAGAAATCGTTATTAGTAGCAGAAGGTTTATTTATAAACAAACCTATTATTTTTTCTATATCGTTTTTCACTTTCATTCGGGTGTTATTTTACTAAGAAAAGAACCATAGATTTTCGTTATTTCAAAATGTTTTGATTAGTCTGTGGTATCTCTCTCTCTCACTCTCTCTCTCTCTCTCTCTCTCTCTCTCTCTCTCACACACACACACACACACACACACACACACACACACACACACACACAGGCACCCACTCTTTACTACTACTACCCCGGTGTACCTAGTTTCTCTGTGCGTTTCGTACCAGATGGGTCACACTGTCCGATCGAGAATCTTTCTACCTCCAGACTGCGTAGTGACAGATTACAGCCCACCACTTACCTCTCACTGATTCTTCTCGTTCTTCTGTTTGTGACCACTTCCCTTGATTTTTTCTTATAGAGCTGAACGAACTAGCATCTCACATGGAACTTTTCCCTACAATAAATGTTCAAACTACCTACAGTCAGCCCTGATACATGTATCAACCCGCCAATGCAAGAAATCCCGGATGTTCTGATGTAACGCTGAAATATTCTGTGTGGTTTCGTAGTCTTTCTAAACAGATGCACCAACACACAAAGCAGGTTGCACAAGAGTTTGATACACAAGATCATGCAAATGCCCCACAAGTAAAAACCTTGTGTGGAGCACAGGAAATTGTTTATATCCTCGTACTATCCATCTGTTACTGAATCTGTTATTTAGAAACCAATTGGTGTTAACGTAGAAGGGAAAAGAAGCTACAACGTGAAAGAAGTATACGCTTTGCCGTTCTGATAAAAGCATATCTTCACGGATGTATGCCAGTATTTTGTTATAAGCTTGTAAATCGTTAACACATGCCTCGTGATGACTGGGTGTTGTGTGATGTCCTTAGGTTAGTTAAGTTTAAGTAGTTCTTAGTTCTAGGGGACTGATAACCATCGATGTTAAGTCCCATAGTGCTCAGAACCATTTGAACCATTTTTTCATTAACACATTTTCCGCTGAAAAATAATGCTTTGTAAAATATGTTTCGAAGTAGTATTGTAGCTTTGTCGACTAGTCTAATTTTTATCTTTATCTATCAGATAATGACACTATCATCCAGATACCATTTGTTAAAGTACGGTTCACTGCAGTTGGGACAAATATTCAGGTAATCAAAGCTGAGAATATGTTGTATATATATTCGCACTAACGTATTCCATATGAAGATACTTAAGATCCATAAGAAAATCACAGAAAACCAGCCTGAACAATGCAAACTCGATTCAATTGGTCGTTTACAGTTGTATAGGCTACTGCTCATGCGGCGCTGTGTTTCTGGTAGCGTATCGTATTCTCTGCAGGCGCTTGTTCACAAAGGCACTTATAAACAAAGCGGCAAGCTGCAAAACAAGATGTCATGTTCTTTATGATTAGAGAAACAGTTGAGGTAAGAATAACCTCAATATTGATACCAAGTTAATGCGAGAGGCACATCCTAAGAAACATTATATACATGCTGAATTACCTAAAACGTGCACCGCAAATATTGCAGAAATGGAAAGTGCTGTTGATGTACGGTTATCACAGAATGAATTGGTAATCAGGGGCTCGTACTGTTAGCCAATAAACAGATTTTCATAGTACTTAGAAAGTGTATTTTTTGTGTAGACATACGCCTCTTTAAAAGGAACAATGCCTGTTGTGATTAACAAACTAAAATTAGGGTAAATTAGAATGTCAGTGGTGTTTGTTGCAAGATCCTAGTGCGAGTCGTTTATGAGACATCGTCTTATGAAAAGTTGACATACCGACACTTATCTGTGCCATTCGTCCTGCGTAGTTGTTAGATGCGATATTGTTATGTTTCCTTACGGTGTGCTTGTGTGTGTGCCTCGAGTACATTGCAACTTGCTAGTCAATTAGTGTGTTCATGAGCAGAAGGTCGTGAGTGAACGATGGGATCTTCCAATGCAGAAAAAGCTGACCCGCTCATGGTGTATGAAGAGTGTAGGAAGAATGTAGTTCGTCCATATACGGTGTATGCGACAGAATATCCTAATAAATGACAACCATCTCGCCAATTATTTACCAAACTCTTCAGTCATTTACGTGAAAGTGGTAGTGTAACACGTAGACAACGTAACAGATGAAAACAAGTAACGACGGAAGAGGGGGAATGGATGTTTCTGCTGCTGTTGCAGTTGATCCGCAAGATATCTCCCGCGCAATCGCACGGGAAAGTGTCCTATGCATTGCCCATCAACATGGATTCCATACATCTCTCTCCCTGTCACATCTCTCCACATCAAGCTGTTTGGAAACGGTTAAGAGAATCGCGTTAACTTCGATACTTGGGTATTAAGATAGGATACCCCGGATGTATCATGTAACTTGTTTAATGATGAAGCCACATTTACCAATCATGGCCAGGCAAACCTTCTAAACATGCACTATTTGTCTGTTGACAAACCACGTTGTGGTGTCAGGTGGAACATCAGCGTCCGTAGAGTGTAAACGTGTGGTGTGGGATACTGAACCGTCAACTCATAGCCCGTTTCCCATAGACGGGCACAGTACATGCACAAGTATCGTAGCCTCCTAACAGAGCATCTTCCGCCGATGCTGGAAGACGTTACTCTGCAGACTACGAGGAGCCTGTGGCACCAGCATGACACCTGTCCAGTCCATACTGCGCGAAGTACAACAGCAAGTCTTCACGAATAGTTTCAAAATCGTTGGACTGGACGCAGAGGACCTGTACTTGGCTGGCCAATTATCCGGACTCTACGCTTGAAGACTGTTTTCCGTGGAGAAATCTGAAAGACGGAGGAGATACCAGTTACAACCCCATCATATGCAACGACTTCTTATAGCAGCGTGCTCACATATCTACACTGAAATGCTAGCACGTGTGCAGCTATCGTTGCATACTGTACTGAGAGCGTGAACTGCAGCTACCGGTGGTCATTTTGAAAACAAACTGTGATGATCAAGTCTTGTTACTGGTCAGAATCCACATAACTAGTTTATGCGCTTGTGTGTTCTTTACTATGTGCTATCACAGGTACTGTACACGTATCGGTGTGGGAGGTTTCCAGAAAACAATTTCTTGTAAACGACTCGCCCTAGAATTCTTCAACGGACAACACTGAATTCTAATTTACCTTACTTTTAGTTTGTTAATGTCAATAGGATTAATTTCTTTTAAAAGGTGTGTATTTGCACAAAAACAAGCTTCCTAAGTTTTATTAAATCTGTTTATTGGCTAACAATACGAGCCCCTGGCTGCTAATCCATTTTCTGAAAAAAGCACATAAGCACACCAATAGCATTTTCCATTTGTGTGTGTGTGTGTGCAAACACAGAGGTTTTTAAAAGGAATATATATATATATATATATATATATATATATATATATATATATATATATATATATATATATATATATATGACATTCTAATTTATCCTACTTTTAGCTTTAGTGTCAGTAGGCACCACTCCTTTTAAAAAAAGCTGTGTGTTTGCACAACAAATACGCTTTCTAGGTATTAGTACACTCTTATGTTACAAACTGGTTAAATTCTTTCCTTCGCTCTCAATTCTCCTTCGCGTCCATCTTCCTCAACATTAGATTTCTTCTGTTTCCACTTACTTTTTTGTTAAGTCCTTTGTATTGTAGCAAGTTTTCGATTAAACGTTTGTTGCTAATGTATCCCTGGGTTAGTCAGTGACGTCCATGGAAAGTCTTACAGAGTGGTTTCCGAATCCGGAATCGTTCCTGTGTTTGATGCAAGCTCTACTTAAGAATTACAGCGAAATCTATACCCACGATGATTGGACTAGGATTTCAATAAAGAATCATAAGAACAAGAAAACATAATTTACTGATGTTTTGCATCACTCGGTACATCAAACACGCAATAAAGATGATTAAAGAAGGTGAAAACGAGAATGTGAAACTGATATAAAAATTAAATTCAACGCACGTTGGATCTGAGGAATTAGGCGAGTTCGAGTGGCTTAGTACGACTATGTGAACGAAGGGTAAAGTGTGTGCTCAAAATCATTTTCACTGACAGTTAACGGAGCCGGCCGCGGTAGCCGAGGGGCTTTAGGTGCTTCTGTCCCATAGTGCTCAGAGCCATTTGAACCATTTGAACAGTTAACGGATGTTGCATAATGTCCCATTTATCTATCACAGATTCATTTCACTTCAACAGTCCATTAACTAATCGTCAACTATAAGTTGCGCCCGATCAATCGGCTACTAATTACCTAGATGTACTTTCACTTCTGTGTTGCTGTTTGCCTAGTTCTTTACAACGAGTCTCCGTTCGCTACGATTTGTTCAGTATAAACGCGCATTCTCTACCTGTACATGTTCCGGAATGTGTTGTTCAACTCGCAGAGGTTAGATCAGTCTCACTACTGCTCCATAAATTGTTTCAAAAGACGCAAAAAGGAACATATTACGTGTGGCAGACCAAATCTGTTTCCAAGTCTGATACTTTTTCCAGTGATCAAATTCCATCTTGGACATGCGACTATGGAAGCACTGCTCGAGTAACACCCACTAAAGTCATAACCCCATCACTGGACTCAGAGCGTTCTGCAGCTACAAATGTCTTCAGTGAGATGGATAGACGGAAGTTAGAATGTATTTTATGGGTAGAATTATACGAATGCTCTATCAGTTTGTACTTCAAACTCCACAATTTTCTAGTTACCAAATCATCTTTGTGGCCACGTTCATTGCATTGAAATTAGTTTCCTTATGCAAACGTGGTCTCTTAAGTCTTTTCTGTACAGTTGTCCAGAAGTGTCGCATTGTACTCTCCACTTACGCTTTCATTGTTCGTAAGGTACTCAATAGGAATAATTCCTTTTTGATATAGAAAGTATAGTTTCCAGCAGATGACGTCTACTTAGAGTTTTTGTGCATATACACATAGTGAATTCGACTGCTGTTTCGATTTTGGTGTCAGTATTGGAAACACGTCTGTCTCTCATTACAATATCAGCCAGATCCTTTTTTGAAATGATCTAATGTCATGTTTATGACTTTTTCAGCCATGTTTGTGATTCGAATTATTTCACAGGTTGTAGCAGCAATCTGATGTCACAAGAAAGTGTTTATTGGTGTATGTGACTAAGAAATGCTGCCAATTGCTGGATTTCACCGAGCACAACAGTTTTCTGAGCCCCTCCGCGTGGCTGATGTGGAACTAGCGGGAAAATCCTACTCCCTGACTGGCTGCTGGGATACAGTACGCATGCCAAAACTCATAACTTCAACACTCATTATTAGTTAAACGTGAATAGTATTAATAATGAAACTCTTCCAAAAGTTCTGCAAAAATTATACGCTGACAGAAAAAATCGCAACACTAAAAAATTATTCATGTGAAGTAATGAAATTTCGGGAATACACCTGTCTGTATAATCTACATCTACATCCATACTCCGCAAGCCACCTGACGGTGTGCGGCGGAGGGTACCCTGAGTACCTCTATCGGTTCTCCCTTCTATTCCAGTCTCGTATTGTACGTGGAAAGAAGGATGGTCGGTATGCTTCTGTGTGGGCTCTAATCTCTCTGATTTTATCCTCATGGTCTCTTCGCGAGATATACGTAGGAGGGAGCAATATACTGCTTGACTCCTCAGTGAAGGTATGTTCTCGATACTTCAACAAAAGCCCGTACCGAGCTACTGAGCATCTCTCCTGCAGAGTCTTCCACTGGAGTTTATCTATCATCTCCGTAACGCTTTCGCGATTACTAAATGATCCTGTAACGAAGCGCGCTGCTCTCCGTTGGATCTTCTCTATCTCTTCTATCAACCCTCTCTGGTGCGGATCCCACACTGCTGAGCAGTATTCAAGTAGTGGGCAAACAAGCGTACTGTAATCTACTTCCTTTGTTGTCGGATTGCATTTCCTTAGGATTCTTCCAATGAATCTCAGTCTGGCATCTGCTTTACCGACGATCAACTTTATATGATCATTCCATTTTAAATCACTCCTAATGCGTACTCCCAGATAATTTATGGAATTAACTGCTTCCAGTTGCTGACCTGCTATTTTGTAGCTAAATGATAAGGAACCTATCTTTCTATGTATTCGCATCAAATTACACTTGTCTACATTGAGATTCAGTTGCCATTCCGTGCACCATGCGTCAATTCGCTGCAGATCCTCCTGCATTTCAGTACAATTTTCCATTGTTGCAACCTCTCGATACACCACAGCATCATCCGCAAAAAGCCTCAGTGAACTTCCGATGTCATCCACCAGGTCATTTATGTATATTGTGAATAGCAACGGTCCTATGACACTCCCCTGCGGCACACCTGAAATCACTCTTACTTCGGAAGACTTCTCTCTATTGAGAATGACATGCTGCTTTCTGTTATCTAGGAACTCCTCAATCCAATCACACAATTGATCTGATAGTCCGTATGCTCTTACTTTGTTCATTAAACGACAGTGGGGAACTGTGCCAAACGCCTTGCGGAAGTCAAGAAACACGGCATCTACCTGTGATCCCGTGTCTAAGGCCCTCTGAGTCTCGTGGACGAATAGCGCGAGCTGGGTTTCACACGACCGTCTTTTTCGAAACCCATGCTGATTCCTACAGAGTAGATTTCTAGTCTCCAGAAAAGACATTATACTCGAACATAATACGTGTTCCAAAATTCTACAACTGATCGACGTTAGAGATGTAGGTCTATAGTTCTGCACATATGTTCGACGTCCCTTCTTGAAAACGGGGACGACCTGTGCCCTTTTCCAATCCTTTGGAACGCTTCGCTCTTCTAGAGACCTACGGTACACCGCTGCAAGAAGGGGGCAAATTCCTTCGTGTACTCTGTGTAAAATCGAACTTGTATCCCATCAGGACCAGTGGCCTTTCCTCTTTCGAGCGATTTTAATTGTTTCTCTATCCCTCTGTCGCCTATTTCGATATCTACCATATTGTCAACTGTGCGACAATCTAGAGAAGGAAGCACAGTGCAGTCTTCCTCTGTGAAACAGCTTTGGAAGAAGACATTTAGTATTTCAGCCTTTAGTCTGTCATCCTCTGTTTCAGTACCATTTTGGTCACAGAGTGTCTGGACATTTTGTTTAGATCCACCTACCGCTTTGACATAGGACCAAAATTTCTTAGGGTTTTCTGCCAAGTCAGTACATAGAACTTTACTTTCGAATTCATTGAACGCCTCTCACATAGCCGTCCTCACACTACATTTCGCTTCGCGTAATTTTTGTTTGTCTGCAAGGCTTTGGCTATGTTTATGTTTGCTGTGAAGTTCACTTTGCTTCCGCAGCAGTTTTCTAACTCGGTTGTTGTACCACGGTGGCTCTTTCCCATCTCTTACGATCTTGCTTGGCACATACTCATCTAACGCATATTGTACGATGGTTTTGAACTTTGTCCACTGATCCTCAACACTATCTGTACTTGAGACAAAACTTTTGTGTTGAGCCGTCAGGTACTCTGTAATCTGCTTTTTGTCACTTTTGCTAAACAGAAAAATCTTCCTACCTTTTTTAATATTTCTATTTACGGCTGAAATCATCGATGCAGTAACCGCTTTATGATCGCTGATTCCCTGTTCTGCATTAACTGATTCAAATTGTTCGGGTCTGTTTGTCACCAGAAGGTCTAATATGTTATCGCCACGAGTCGGTTCTCTGTTTAACTGCTCAAAGTAGTTTTCAGATAAAGCACTTAAAAATATTTCACTGGATTCTTTGTCCCTGCCACCCGTTATGAACGTTTTAGTCTCCCAGTCTATATCCGGCAAATTAAAATCTCCACCCAGAACTATAACATAGTGGGGAAATCTACTCGAAATATTTTCCAAATTATTCTTCAGGTGCTGAGCCACAACAGCTGCTGAGCCCGGGGGCCTATAGAGACATCCAATTACCATGTCTGAGCCTGCTTTAACCGTGACCTTCACCCAAATCATTTCACAATTCGAATCTCCGTCAGTTTCCTTCGATACTATTGCACTTCTTATCGCTATAAACACGCCTCCTCCTTCACTGTCCAGCCTGTCTCTGCGGTATACATTCCAATCTGAGTTTAGGATTTCATTACTGTCTACATGTGGTTTCAGCCAACTTTCTGTCCCTAGTACTATATGGGCGTTGTGACCGTTTATTAATGAGAGCAGTTCTGGGACCTTTCTATAGACGCTCCTGCAGTTTACTGTTAGCACATTAATATGGTTATTCCCTGTTGCATTTTGCCTACTCCTGCCTTGCCGCGTCTCAGGAGGCGTCTTGTCGGGCCTAGGGAGGGAATTCTCTAGCCTGATAAAACCCCATGTGCACTCCACACGTACACCGCTACCCTTGTAGCCGCTTCCGGTGTGTAGTGCACGCCTGACCTATTCAGGGGGACCCTACATTTCTCCACCCGATAGCGGAGGTCGAGAAATTTGCACCCCAGCTCTCCGCAGAATCGTCTGAGCCTCTGGTTTAAGCCTTCCACTCGGCTCCAAACCAGAGGACCGCGATCGGTTCTGGGAACGATACTACAAATAGTTAGCTCTGATTTCACCCCCCGAGCGAGGCTTTCCGCCTTCACCAACTCCGCCAACCGCCTGTACGAACTGAGGATGACCTCTGAACCAGACGGCAGGAGTCATTGGTGCCGACATGAGCAACAATTTGCAGTCGGGTGCACCCAGTGCTCTCTATCGCCGCCGGTAGGGCCTCCTCCACATCTCGGATGAGACCCCCCGGCAAGCAGACAGAGTGAACACTGGCCTTCTTCCCCGACCTTTCCGCTATTTCCCTAAGGGGCTCCATCACCCGCCTAACGTTGGAGCTCCCAATAACTAATAAACCCTTCCCCCCGTGTGCCTGCTCGGACCTTGCTGAAGGAGCAGCCACATGTCCACTCACAGGCAGAGCGGGCGATGCCACACGGCCAGCCTCCACATTGACACTCCGCCTCGTGCGCCGCGAACGCCGCTGAACCCGCCACTCCCCTTGGGGAGAGGGTGGCCCAACCGCGCCCGGTACCCGCGAAGATGTCTCGACAGCAGGGACAGTGGATGAAGCATGTAACACCTGGGGTGCACCTTGGGACGCACCAGACTCCCCACTGCGGCTACACTCCGAGGCAGCAGCCTGAAGACGGCTGACCGCGGCCGTCAACACGCTCAGCTGTTCGCGAAGAGTGGCCAGCTCCTCCTGCGACCGTACACAGCAGTCACACATCCTATCCATCCTAAGGAATCAATTTACTGAAGAGACTTAATCAACTTTTAACTAGACTGCTAATTCACTAAAGGCGGCTGATTATTTACTAAACTGTGATTGCTAACCACTTCTTGTAGAAAACAAGGAAAATAGCACTACCTGTCTCTGGACTGTATTCAAAACAAACACTAGCACTACTAGCACTATGGCTGACTAAAGGGACTCTCTCTGAATGTATTCAAAACAAACACGAAATCTATGGAACACTATTAGCAGCACTCGACAATTAAAGCTTCCTAAAAGCAAAAACACTCGGAAGAAGAAGTGACAAGTAAGACAAATACAGTTAATACTTAAATTAAGGTAGCTCGCTGCACAGCAGACGTGAAGCAGACGGCAGTTAGGGTGATCAAAAAGTCAGTATAAGTTTGAAAACTTAATAAACCACAGAATAATGTTTATTGAGAGGTAAAAATTGACACACATGCTAGGAGTGACATGGGTTTTATAAGAAAAAAAAAGTTCACAAAATGTCCGACAGACGCGTGAAAGATGCCTTGCGCGCGTCGTTTGGTGATGATCGTGTGCTCAGCCGCCACTTTCGTCATGCTTGGCCTCCCAGGTCCCCAGACATCAGTCCGTGCGATTATTGCCTTTGGGGTTACCTGAAGTCGCAAGTGTATCGTGATCGACCGACATCTCTAGGGATGCTGAAAGACAACATCCGACGCCAATGCCTCACCATAACTCCGGACATGCTTTACTGTGCTGTTCACAACATTATTCCTCGACTACAGCTATTGTTGAGGAATGATGGTGGACATATTGAGCATTTCTTGTAAAGAACTTCATCTTTGCTTTGTCTTACTTTGTTATGCTAATTATTGCTACTCTGATCAGATGAAGCGCCATCTGTCGGACATTTTTTGAACTTTTGCTATTTTTTGGTCCTAATGAAACCCCATGTCATTCCAAGCATGTGCGTCAATTTGTGTCTTTCTATCTACATTATTCCGTAATTTATTCAGTTTTCAAATTTATACTGCCTTTTTGATCACTCGGTGTATTTAAGTGGTAATATTGCTAGATAACTGGTTGATGTAAGCGCGAGATATGTCACTGAATATGTGAGATGCTGGTATGTTGTTAACCGGTGTAACTGCCACAATGCTGAATGCAAACATAAAAACATGAATGTATTTTGTTGTACATGTGCCGGATGTCAATTTGTAGGATGGAGTTCCATGCCTGTTGCACTTGACCGGTCAATACAGGGACGGTTAATGCTGGTTGCTGATGACGCTGGAGTTTTCGTGCGATGATGTCCCGTATGTGCTCGATTGGATGCAGGTTTGGTGATGAACAGGTCAAAGCAACATGAGGACATTCTGTAGACCATAGTGGGTTACAACAGCGGCACGTGGGCGAGCGTTATCCTGTTCGAAAACATCTCCTGGAATGCTTTTCATGAAGGACAGCACAACAAGCGATCTGGCGTACAAATTTACAGTCTGTGTGCGTGCAGTAACCACAAGAGAACTCCTGCTGTCATATGGAATCGCACGCCAGATCATAACTACCGGTGCTGGTCTAGTTTCCTAGCGCGCAGGCAGGTTGGTTACTGTCCTCTTTCTAATCAACAGACAGCCAACACTGGCACTGAGGCAGAACCAGATTTCATCAGGAAATACAAAAGACCTACATCCTGCATTCCAATGAGCTCTCGCTTGACACCACTGAAGTCGCAAACGGTGGTGGTTTGGGACCAGTGGAATGCGCGGCACAAGGTGTCTGGCTCGGACCTGTCCTTGAACTAACCGATTTGTAACAGTTCGTTGTGTCACTGTGGTGCCAGATTGCTGCTGCAGATGCAGAACGATGTGCCATTGCCATTCATCGAAGACGATGGACATCTCTTTCGGTAGTGCCACGTGGCCGTCTGGAGGCCGGTGTTCTTGCCACCACACAATGACGTGGCCACCGCAGCAGCCAACAATCATATACAGAGCCTACATCCCTAACAAGGCTATCTGCAGTACCATAGAAGGAATATCCAGTTTCTCGTAGCCCTATTACACGACCTCGTTCCAACTCTGAGTTGCTGATAATAGCGTCTTTGTCGACTTTAAGGCATTCTTTATTAACATCAATTAACCACTTCCAGTGTAAACTGGCGACCGTTACAGCGAGTATTTAAAGGAAACCTAATTTTCAGCCTCATAATGGCGCTACTAGGGCAACTCTTACGTGACTGGCGTGAAACCAGTAAACACTTCTTCTTTCTGTTATAGAAACACGCCTGCCAACTATCGTTTATGTCGCATAACTCTTCTTTCGGTGTTGCGATTTTCTTCCGTCATTGTATTTACTCGGGTACGAACCAGCTTTCGGCTTCCTAGGCCACTGTTATACGACACACCTAACGTGTAGAAGACAGGTGTAGTCGGCCTGCAACCCCCGTGGAGAACAGGAACTGGTATACTCTGCCGTGGATGCACCCATGCGCAGTAAAGGAGGTGCATACGCGCATTCGCAGAACGTAATATTTCGAGTTGCCTTCCTGTTTTTTATCTGAGGTGTTGGGTTGATTTATTATTCTATTATTCTGCGCAACGGATTAATCTGATATGTACCCTTTACCCAGTGGCTCCTGCAAGATGCAATTTCCTCCCCCACACTACTACAGAAGTCAAACAGACGCTCCTAACATTCTAAAGAGAAATGCCAGAAAAACTTTCAGCAATAAATATCTTCTGGAGTCGTCCGCTGTAAGGAAATGACACAAAAATTCACAAAATTTCTTACGTAACTAGTGGGATACTTGGGTACTGGAGTAGTGCTCCTTAGTGTAAGAAAAACATGAAACTAACGGAAGTTATTATTTATTTTGCAAAAATTCTGAGAAGTCACAATGACACGTTTAGTTATGAATTGCACAAGTTATATCCTGGTTCTTTTCGGAACGTGAAGTAACTTTTCAAGGATAGGATTCGCTAATGAAATTTCTATACAGAGTTTAAGAATGGCTGAGAGGCGCGCCTACTCAACTTGAATAATTATCCTTTAGAATGTTGTTAGGTACGGTCGAGGCTGTCGCGAGTGAAATGCAGTGAAGTGTACTGTTGTGGAGGAAATATGGGGCTCGCAATAGCTGTACCGCACAATACCGTAAGCTGCAATGATTGGTGTCTGCGCCACTCGCTGCTGACAAATAAGATAACTCTCGTTCTATCTGGATTGACCTTCGCCAATCAAACTCTCCCTATGCCTTGATGAAGTCAAGGATTCCTATTCGCCCCTGGTTTAACTATTGGCATGGTAGACCTGTCAGATAACCAGTCCACCACGATGCCACTTAAAATTTGCTCACAGGCGTTTAACTATAACTCTGTCCGTTGACACGGCACAATGAGTGTGACGGCCAACACAGTGAACAACGCTTAATCGCAAGGACTCAATATACAGTCGCCCTTCGATTCGCTCTCAACAGAGGTGCTCTCCCAGTGAAGTACTGAGGAGAGACTTGTTCTTCGCTCTTTCGAGTACACGTACGAGCGCGCACGCACTCGTTACGTGTTCTCGCCCCAAGAGCGACAACAGAACCGCGCCTCTCCACGCCAGACGAGAAGGGGTATATCTTTCGATCTCTTCCATTATTCCTTTAGCTCAAGGCGTTAGAAATATCATCTGCCAATCAGCATTGCTCTTGTAAAACGGGAGAATGACATTTCGTGTAAGGCGACCAATCCAGAAACTTGCAGCACTGGCGTTTGGCGTTTACTGTCTCCCTGTGAAAATCTCTGAAACTGCGTGCTATGCGTAGGCTGGCCGCTCCCACACAATGTAGCGGAATTTGCTTTTAATCCGAACATGGGGTCGTTCCCCCCTTTTACTAGGGGCCACATTGTCCGCTATGGGCGGTCACTGACCGACATGGGCTGGGTCGTCCTCTGAAGGGCCTGGCGTCCCGTTGTGCGGTTTATTTCCCGCACTAAAAGCTTTTGTGACCGTCGTGTCTGGAATGTATGTGTGCACTCACTTGTCAATTGCACAGCGTTTACATGAATTCATACAACATTGACTTTATCTTATCGAGTTTGGGTTCGAATGAAGCGTCTTGATGTGCGGAATATGATTGTGAGGGCGGAATATGTAAGCAATGACGGTCAGGAGACCACGACGTCTTACAGTTATTGTTTACACATTTGGTCGGCAGAAGGGATAAATGCAGTTTCTTAAGGACTCTTTTGGGTATTGCTCTTGATATACTAAGAATTTTTCAGTGAATAATTAAAAAATACAATAATGAAACAAATGAAAATCTTTTCTTGTATTCCCGTTGAGAAAAGCTGTATATCTAATGATAGCTTCTTACGTGAGAAAAGGGAAGAAACAAAGAAAATATATGCTGCTTATTGAGACGTACAGCAAGGAAAGCTGTCTGTATGATTACATAGACACCCTGTTCCAAAATAAGGTACGTCTACAAATGTTTAGTTCTGAATTTGTATATTTTGGGTAAATGTGCATATAATTTTACTTTCGATTTGTTTACGTATCATCTTAATTGGTGAAAGTGCCTCACGTGTTTGATTTGACTGCACCTTGTATATTATTTCCGCATGCCAGGGAGGACAGTGTTGAGAAAATAACCACTGAGGACTGTAAAACCCGTTTTGCATCTTTGCGATCACTCTACTGGAACTGAAAAGGTAAGAGACATCGAGAGGACTGTCACATGCACGACAAAATTGTTTAAACCGACTAGGCGAAATAGGTTCCTCATTACCCTGTCACTTGCGTGACTCATATAATGTACAATTTACGGCAGCTTCTCAAAACAGAACATATGCATTCCGACGAAGCTCCTAAATTACGTGGATCTTCGGACCTGACCTTCTCCGGTACATGCACGTATTTTTACCCGCTCTTCCCAGCCAGGTTCGAATCCAGTCCCTACTCCCGGCATTACGTCGCCGTTCAGGTCTTCTCCTAAGGATTATGGCGGTCAGTGCCACGGCAATTGCTGCAGTGCACCCTCCATATCGAAAATGCTCTGAAAATTGAACTTAAACACTTTATTGTACCAGCACGACACAGAACAGACACTTTAGTCCATACTTCTTTATAATCGTAACGTAATTTTATTCTAGCTGCACAAGTTAACAGTGACCACTTAACAAATATGAATATAATCCTATGAGCAGTTTCAAAATGAGTAAATAGCAACATTACGAAAGTATTAATTTTCACGCTCATCGACGTAAATGAGCCTGCAGTTCTGAATATGTACACTTGAAGCTCTGGTGCACACCTACACCTTCGTTGTATCATGTACTAGAGAGCTAATGAAAAAGCTTATAGTTCGAAAAACATACGATTGGGGCACTGGCGCAGACTTTTATACAACAGATGTGTCGTGCAATACCAGCTTTTGGCCACCTTCCGGTGGCAACTGAATCTCGCAAACACGGGTAAAATGACGTGTGACTTACGCTGATATTATTTACAAAAAACGATACAAAAATGATGTCACGTAGAATGTTCACATAGATAAGTATTACATTTTTGTCACACAGAAATAATTAGATTAACAAAAACAGGAAAGAGTTTTTTATGTGGATATACATAATGTCGAATTTACAATTTTAGTCTACTATTTGTAACTGAAACTTAGTTTATAAGATGGGAAAAAGAAAAACTGAGATCGATCAAGTAATAGTAAGCTGAAATACTGCCATATGTTTGTTGATTTGCAGTGTTTCCTGCAGGGGCATCTTTCTCCTTTCCTTTACAGGATGTAATACATCACATTCTACATCATATGTGTGGTTTTCTGCTATAAAAATTATCGTCGAACGTTGAATCTTTCTTTGTTAATACCAAATTTTTGCTTTTTTCACATTTGTGATGATAGGACTACACTGCTAATTAGCTCCCTTCTCCTTCCCTACCCTCCATTTCGAAGTTTTAAAAGCCATAACACAGATGATTAAAACGTGAAACATTTTCTAAAACTTGGCTTCGCCAGTAACAAGATTCCTCCCCATTCCCCCCTTCCACTCCTCCACTTTCCTCCCAGATTGTGGTTATTTTTGTTTTTGCAGTGGCGACATTTTTCCCTTCCAATAAAACTCCTGTGTAGGAGCAACTAGACGTCACCGTTAATAACTACGTGAATTAAAAATAAGAGCACCTGGAAACAGCATTCACCGTCAAATTGCGCGCGATTGCTCCTGCCATTCACTACACAAAGGGTCTGTAGAAAACTTACATTGCTTGTGCTATGTATCGTATTGAAGTCGTCTGTTTGTTTACTTGCGCTCTGTGAGTCCTTGCAGTTTCATTCTAGTCACGCCATGTATACCTTTTACTATCGATAAACGGTAGTTTGAAATGTTGCCATCATTTGTAGAGTAGTTTCTTGGGTTTCTATATGACCTAATATGCTGATAGAGAAGTTCACAAGTCAATATGCTGAAAAGCTACCGAGTTAAAACAGAACCGCAAACTTGTGAAACGTACAAAGAACCTAAGCGGAAAAACGAGGATATAGGAAATTATTTGACGTCTATCGTCCGGAAAGCCTTAATGCCCGTGCTCTGTTCGCTGAACTACGCCCACAGAAAGAGATACTTGGTTTAATGTCAGCCATAAAATTTGTAATAAAATTCAAATTAAACCTGGCGGAGAGCGTCGCTCATAAAGATATGAAACTTGGATTCAGCCCTCCGTCCAGCACGCCGTGAACTCTTTCTTCCCCGAAGAGATGTTTTCGTAATTTTGAAATAACGACCAAGTTCCGAGCGGCAGGCTTATGTGTGTGGCAATAGCGACGGAAAATTCTGGCAGCTAAGTTCCTCAATAATGCAGTGGTTTAATGCAGTAGCTCCGAACCGTCGAAGCCTTTCGGACTTCATAAATTATGCACGCTCCCTTAGCGGTAGGCCAATCCGGCAACGGCCTTTTTGCCACTGGCCACGGTCCGGATATAAAAAGTGGCGTGTGTGTTAACAATAGAGAGGCTGTCAGGAGCTGTCGATGAATAAGGCGGAACAGGACACAGTGTGAGGCGAAATACAGTGACCGAAATGGAAGTGGTACGCCATGAACACCATTACTGTAGGTAGAGATAGCGAAAACCGACCTCTTGAAACCGATACCGGTATTTTAGTTCCGAATAACCGATATTCTTCGGTATTTATTTGGTCTCGATTATTACAGGTATTTTTTTTATATTTTGCTAATAACCAGGTAAAGATCCTGTATATAAATTTGTCATAGAAGTGATGAAGAAATTTTTAGTATTGGAATAAAACAATTTAAAAAACGAGTAATGTTTATTAGCAAAATTTCTGTTAATTTAGAATATTTGGTTATTATAAAATGGGAGAATCTGTCAGACGTGTTTTAATAATAACCCTGGCAATAAGAAACGAGCAGAAAACACGTGACATAAGAATCAGTACAGCACTGCGTAGACAATAATGTATCTTTGGCATCCAGAGGCAGTGATCTTTTCGTTTTTTCGGAGCAGAGCACAAGGTGTATGCCAGGTTTGCCATTTGTAGTCCAAAAACATTTATCGCTGCTACGAAGTTCTGTGGCTTCTGAAGGATTGGTATCGGCTCTCGATGAAAGCAGTAGACTCACAGATCAGCACATAATAGAACGAGTATTTATGAATGTATTGGGAAATAAATATTGTCTAATAGATCAGTTCAGTTTCGAAATTTTAGCTGTTGTCGTGTAATAGTTCCTGATAAACGCTATATTTTGCCTCCTATCTAAACTGGTCATCTGAATTTTTGGAAACAGCATTTTTGTCATCGAAAAATCAGCTGTCTTCAAATTCCTGTTGAAAAGTAGGTAAATATATTTGACTACGAAACGAGTTTTTTATTCGAAGTAATTAAAGAAAAACAACGCTACAAATTTTACACAAAAGCTCATTTTTTTGTGCCTTGTCTATGAAATAATAAAAGAGAAATGAAATTAAGGCAACAGTAATATGTGGGAAACGTAATGAGACTGATAACAATGCAAGCGATCTTGCAGCACTGTGTTGTTGTACTTCTGTAGACCGATGAGTTCATTCCTTCCAGATCCTCAGGCCGAGTTTCAGTTCAGTGCAGCCATCGTGTAATTTTTGGAGAGTGCTGTCAGTGAAGCCGTGATTTTTTGTGTGTTACGAAAATGGAACGGCGGAATTTGGGCAATCAAGTTTCTGTTAAACTAGATAACTCGCAAGTGGGACCTTTGAAAAGATGAAACAGGCCTATGGTGACCCTTCTTATCGACAGCAAAACTTCTCCGTTGGCACATACTATTTTTGGAAGGCCGAGAACACGTTGAAGGCGACCATCGCACTCTGAGACCAACTTCAAAAACCGACGAAAACGTCAAGCGTATGACTGCTTGTGTTGTGACTTCAGTCCGACGTCTAACAGTAAGGAAGATGGGTGACGTCCTAAAATTAAACACTTTGACCGTACATCAAATTTTGACAGACGTTTAGCACATGGGAAAGGTCTGTGCTGAAATGGTGCCGAAAAGCCTCACAACTGAGCAGAAAGATGATCGAAGAAACGCGTGCGTTGATCTTCTTGAGAGGATTACAAACCACCACGAATGGCTCAGTCGTGTGAACACTGATGATGAATCCTGGATTTTTGACTACGTTTCTGAGACAAAGAGCACGTCAAAGGTCAAAACATTGCTGCTTGCATAAAGAATTTGTCGTTCAGGACAGACTGTCAACCAAGTGTTTTACAAATATCTCTTTGAAAGGCTCAGGAAAAGGGTGAATCGAGTGAGACCAAGCATGGGGGACAAGTGGACGCTGCATCATTACTGCTCCCCATGTCACGGAATTTTTGAGGTAAAAAGATATTTCTGCTGGTCCACAGCTCCCCTATTCAACTGATCAGAGGCCTTGTGATTTTTTTTCCTTTCCCGTAGTTGAAAAATGTTGTATAAGGACGTCATTTTGGATCTCTAGAGAATATTAAAATGAATGTGACCGACATGTTAAAGGCCTTATCAACTGAAGTCTTTCAGCGCTGCTACAAAGACCCGCCGGTATACAGCTCACGAAGGGAACTGCTTTGAAGGTCACATTGTTATTTGAAATTGTAAGAACTTTGGTAGATAAAAAATCAGTCTCATTACTTTTTTCGTACACCTCGTACATTAAAGACTTAACAGTTCTTTCACTATTTAAAATGAGGATAGAAACTAGCTGCTGTGTTGGCTTTGTCGACATAATATGCCTTTATCTGTTTGTAGCTCTCGGAAACACACAACACAACGCGTAAAACAGAGTTCACCAACATCAGTTTTCAATCTTTAATTCGGAGTAGGTATTAAAATCCACTCAGAAGACATAATAACTTTGAGGTTCGCTGATGACATTGTAATTCTGTCAGAGACAGCAAAGGACTTGGAAGAGCAGTTGAACGGAATGGACAGTGTCTTGAAAGGAGGATACAAGATGAACATCAACAAAAGCATAACGAGGATAATGGAATGTAGTCGAATGAAGTCGGGTGATGCTGAGGAAATTAGATTAGGAAATGAGACACTTAAAGTTGTAAAGGAGTTTTGCTATTTGGGGAGCAAAATAACTGATGATTGTCGAATTAGAGAGGATATAAAATGTAGACTGGCAATGGCAAGGAAAGCGTTTCTGAAGAAGAGAAATTTGTTAACATTGATTATAGATTGAAGTGTCAGGAAGTCGTTTCTGAAAGTACTTGTATGGAGTGTAGCCATGTATGGAAGTGAAACTTGAACGATAAATAGTTTGGACAAGAAGAGAATAGAAGCTTTCGAAATGTGGTGCTACAGAAGAATGCTGAAGATTAGATGGGTAGGAGGTATTGAATAGAATTGGGGAGAAGAGGAGTTTGTGGCACAACTTGACTAGAAGAAGGGTTCGGTTGGTAGGACATGTTCTAAGGCATCAATGAACCACCAATTTAGTATTGGAGGGCAGCGTGGAGGGTAAAAATCGTAGAGGGAGACCAAGAGATGAATACACTAGGCAGATTCAGACGGATGTAGGTTGCAGTAGGTTGTGGGAGATGACGAAGCTTGCACAAGGTAGAGTAGCATGGAGAGCTGCATCAAAAGGTTTCAAATAGCTTCTGAGGTCATCAGTCCCCTAGAACTTGGAACTACGTACACCTAACTAACCTAAGGACATCAGACACATCCATGCCTGAGGCAGGATTCGAACCTGCGTCCGTAGCGGTTGTGCGGTTCCATAATGTAGCGCCTAGAACCGCTCGGCCACTCCGGCTGGCAGAGATGCATCAAACCAGTCTCAGGACCGAAGACCACAACAACAGCACAGTACTGACTATTCGTAATGCCCAAATAGTTTTGTGATCCTCGACTACAACATGACTTTTGAGCAGTTTCCAAAGATTAGACTCAATTGGAGAATAGCGGTGATATTGTGTAGTATTCAATCTCTCATTACTTTTTATAGGAAAGCAGCTAAGGTAAACAGACTATTTGATATTTTTACTCTAGGTATCTTGAAATGAATAATGCAGGAGTCTGAGAGTCTTAGTTTTTTTCAATCTTTGTTGTGTGTACGCCTTTATTACCGGAAAAATTACAATAAAAAACCGAAAAATCTGTTGTTTAAGAAAACAATTAATTTGAGCGGTTTTAAACTGCAGATGTAAGAAACCGGTATAGCAAAAAATCGGTTGTTACAGCGATAACCACCATCCCTGATTGGAGCATATCAAACAGACTCTGGTATTTAATACACTTCTCTGGTTTGACACCGAATCGTCTTGTGTAAATCCCACAATATTTGATCGTTACAACTTCACAACATCTTCAAGTGGTGGTAGCTGCTGCTCTCACTGCTGCAAGACGCGACTAATGATAATCGAGCGGCATCGTCGAAATTTATCAGGCCAGGAGCAACCAACACGCGTGCGCGGGAAGACTCTCGCAGTTTGAGGAAAGCGGTGTTCGTAGGACCCCCTGCTTGAAGAGGCAGACAGGCTGTCCATGCGTGCGTTGTGGGCAATGACAGTACTTTTGGTCACTCCTGTGGTTGAAAACTGAAACAGATCTCAGCAGTGCGTTGCGTCGAGTCACGAGTCGGAAGTTCTTGTTTTCCCTGTTTTGATTTAATAGCAGCTAATGCTGGATACCAGACGGCGCTTAATTGAAAATCTGCATCCCTGTTGACAAGATTGTCCGCCGTTCGGATATGTATAGCCTCCTTAACAAAACAGTCCCAGGAAGATGACACTGGGGATAAAATTTCAGTCTTTTAGTACAACATGTGATGCCCCGTGCCCAGGCAATGCTCCGCTACCGATGCTTCATCGGGTTGCCCAGGCGTGTATGATGACGCTGTGACGCAACGTTCCTTCATGGTTCTTCATGTCTCCTCAATGTAATATTTTCCACATTGGGATGGGATCTTACGCACGCCACGTTTCCTAAGGCCAAGGTCGTCGTTGATTAAGCACAATGAATTTCTCAATTTTGCAGGTGGCCACCAGAATGTTGAAGAAGTCCATTAATTATTCTTGGATGGTAGGGGCAGATGTGGAGGAGCTACGATAACGATGTGCTTGGAGCACAATACGTGGTCAATCGGAACCTTGACGACGGATACGCCCGTCTGCATGCTCCCATCAGTCCAGCAAAGGTCTACTCTCACATCCAAGTGCTCCACAAATCTGGATACAGCACGATGCGACCAGCGTCCATATAACCGAGAATGATGCTCCTTTCAAACCCTGTCCAGTCTGACCACACTATCTTGTACGACTACGAGGTACTACCTTCACAGCTGTCACTCAACATCTGGCGCTGATCACGCCCTGATATACTCTACAAGGGTTGGAAAGAACACTAAAGATGAACAACAATAATGCACTCTGATTGCCGTTCTGTCTGTCGCAGAGAACTGCAACTGTAATGATTTGTGTACACACATACAGTGCACATGAGAACGAAATTACATTGATATCCGATCATGTCTTCTGGGTGCTTCACTTTTCTGAAGAGGCATTGTAGTTCAGAAAGTGACTCTCCTCACTTTTCCTTTTTACATTCATATGCAGATTCTAGAATATCCGAAATGAACAAGCTTATGACGTAACTGTTACAAGCGACGATCAAAAAGTTTCCGTATGAGGACGTTGTTGCAGCTCACTGCGACACCGCGCAACTCTTATGCTGGTATATCTACATCTACATCGATATTATGCAAATCACATCTAAGTGCCTGGCACAGGGTTCATCGAACCACCTTCACAATTCTCTATTATTCTAATCTCGTATAGGGCGCGGAAAGAATGAACACTTATATCTTTCCTACAAACTCTGATTTCCTTTATTTTATCCTGGTGATCGTTTCTCCCTATGCAGGTCTTTGCGCATTCGGAGGAGAAAGTTGGTGATTCGAATTTCGTGAGAAGATTCCGTCGTAACGAAAAACGCCTTTCTTTTAATGATTTCCAGCCCAAATCCTGTATCATTTCTGTGCTACTCTCTCTCATATTTCGCGATAGTACAAAACGTGCTGCCTTTTGTTGAACTTTTTCGATGTTCTCCGTCAGTCCTGTCTGGTAAGGATTCCACACCGCGCAGCAGTATTCTAAAAGAGGACGGACAAGCACCCTTGGTTAGCCTTCCCCACAACATTTTCTATGTGTTTTTTTTCCAATTTAAGTTGTTCGTAGTTCTAACACTTAGGTATTTAGTTGAATTTACGGTATTTAGATTAGACTGATTTATCATGTAACCGAAGTTTATAAGAAGTGACATGTAAGCAAGTGGTATTCGTGATCTCAGACTTGCTTTCGGTAAATGGGGAAACGTGGACGATGGCGAAGTTATTACCGAATGAGTCCAAACAGGACCAACGTGCTGTTATTATTTTCGTTTTTGGCTGCCGAGGGAAAACACCGGTAGCTGTTAATTGGAGAATGAAGAATGTGCATGGGACAGCATGTCCGACGATAACGACCGTTGTGCAATGGTGACAAGCGGTGATGCTGCTGCGTAATAGCGTAGGTCCCCGTAAAGGAAACGTCGTAAAGGAGAAGTTACGCCAAGTAGGATGGAATACACTTGACCACCCGCCCTGCTGTCCTGAAGGTTCCCCATAGGATTGTCACGCCTTCGGTCTCTTAAAAAAAAAAAAGGGACTTGGAGCGCCGCCAATTTCTATTAGAAGAGGATGTGCATCAGGCAGTTATGGGCTTTTTCACGCAGCAGGACAAAGAGTTTGACCAAGCAGCTATCTTCAAAAAAAATAATCAAATGGTTCTGAGCACTATGGGACTTTACTTCTAAGGTCATCAGTCCCCTAGAACTTAGAACAACTTAAACCTAACTAACCTAAGGACATCACACACATCTATGTCCGAAGCCAGATTCGAACCTACGACCGTAGCGGTGGCGCGGTTCCAGACTGTAGCGCTTAGAACCGCTCGGCCACCCCGGCTGGCTAGCTATCTTCAACCTGGTGCGTCGGTGGGACGATTACCTCAATGATCACAGCTATTTTGTCGGATTGGTCTACCTATTCTAGAGTGAACTGCTCTTTGAACGGAAACTCTTTGAACGCCCCTCATATTTCCGTAGGAAGTCCTGTAGGTGAACAACTTTTCTATTGGCAGAAGTGCAGGTAGTCCTCATAATATCACTCCCAAAGTATGTTGTACGTGACCATCCTGTCAAACGCTTCCCGATCGGACAGAAGAGCTTTTCGCTGATAATGAATGGACGGATTTGAGAGCATCGGTGCCGAAAGCGAGCCGTTATTAACACCGACAATTCGGCCTCGTGCTCGACTAGTGCGTGGGTGTATGGGCGGTGGGGAGGAGTGAGGGGGGGGGGGGGGGGGGACGAGACACACCGGACGCAGTGAGGCACGCAGAGCAGCGATTATGACGCGCGGAAGCGACAGCGGCGGCGCCCTGTCGGAAAATATAAAGCGGGCCGCCTAATTGGAAGAGGACTGTTTTGTGTCGGCTCGCTAATCAGCACGCTCCGTGGTGGCGTCTGTTTGGCTTCGATTAGCGGCTCTGCGGGATTACCGCGCCGTGGCGCCGCTGCTGCTACTCCACTGCTACTGCCGCCCCAGCCGCCGCTGCCTAGTGTGGTAACAGTATATTTGCGGAAGACAGACCGGCGGGAGGCTGCAAACGAACACACGTGCAAGCAGCGTACACGAACTGGGGAGCGAGGCGGACGCATGTGGCTTGGCGGCGAGCGGTCTCTCAAACACTTTGATGTCTGAGCCTGCGACCAACTACAAGCCGGAGTTTCGTGCGGCCACAACTTCCGCTCGAATGGCCTCTCCTCTCTGGTCTTCTCTGTGAGGCAACCTCCAGCACTTGCTCATCATCCGCAAGACACTATCTTTACTCTCATGCATACACTGAGGTGACAGAAGTCATCGGATAGCGATATGCACATATTCAGATGGCCGTAGCGTTGCGTACACAGTGTATAAAAGGTCTGTAATTCGCAAAGCTGTCAGTTGTATTCAGCTGATTCACGTGAAAAGATTTCCGGTGTGATTATGGCAACGCGACTGGAATTAACAGAATGGTTCAAATGGCTCTGAGCACTATGGGACTTAACATCTGAGGTCATGTCCCCTAGCACTTATAGCACTCCGTCTTCAGGCCACAAGTGGCCCATCGGGACCATCCGACCGCCGTGTCATCCCCAGTTGACGATGCAGATAGGAGAGCGTGTGGTCAGCACACCACTCTCCCGGTCGTTATGATGGTTTCCTGTTACCGGAGCCGCTGCTATTCGGTCGAGTAGCTCTTCAATTGGCATCACGAGGCTGAGTCCCCTATCACTTAGAACTACTTAAGCCTAACTAATCTAAGGACATCACACACATCCATGCTCGAGGAAGGATTCGAACCTGCGGCCGTAGCAGTCGTGCGATTCCAGACTGAAGCGCCTAGATCCGCTCGGCCATAGCGGCCGGCGGAATTAACAGATTTTGAATGCTGAATGGTAGTTAGAGCTAGACGCATGGAACATTTCATTTCGGAAATCCTTAGCAAATTCACTATTCCGAGTTCCACAGCGTCAAGAGTGTGTCGAGAATATATTTCAGGCATTACCGCTTACAACGGACGAAATAGTGGCTGACGGCCTTCACTTAACGACCGAGAGCAGTGGCGTCAGCGCTAACAGACAAGCAACACGACGTGAAATAACCGCAAAAATCAATGTGGGACGTGCAACGAACGTACCCGTTAGGACACTGCGGCGGATGTTGGCGTTAATGGGCTACGGCAGCAAACGACCAACGCGAGTGACTCTGCGAACAGCTCGATATCGTCCGCAGCGCCTCTCCTGGGCTCGTGACCATATCGGTTGGACCAACAGGCGACTGGAAAACCGTGGTCTGGTCAGATGAACACCGATTTATGTTTGTGAGAACTGCTGGTAGGGGCCGAGTGTGGCGCAGACCCCCACAATCCTTTGGACCCAAGTTGTCAACAAGGCACTGTGCAAGCTGGTTGTGGCCCCATGAATGTGAGGGCTGTGTTTACATGGAATGGACTTCGCCCTCTGGTCCAACTGAACCGATCAACGTCTGTAAATGTTTACGTCCGGCTACCTGGAGATTTGCAGCTATTTAGGTAATGATGACACCCGTGTGTATAGGATTTTTAAGTTTTGTGATGTGTCTGGACTCTGGCCTAAACTTTTAGGCCGGAGGTTTTAGTGTATTGCAGAGTGGCTGGTTCCTCCCTTTTTTCCTTGCAGTCTGCCAGCTACTTCCATCAGCTATATTGTTTTAGCTCCGTCTACCACTTTCTTCCTGTGTTGTCCATGTTTTATTGCTCACGACATGCTTCGTCCCACGCTTCGGTGCGCGTAGGCACGTATTTTTCTGCACATGTTACCTGTGTTTTACGTTCTGTTCTGAGTATTTTCTTGACACCCGTCTCACTGAAGACCTTGCTGTCGTGCGCCCAAAAAACCCACTACTACTACTACTACTACTACTACTACTTGCAGCTATTCATGGATTTTATGTTTCCAAACAACGATGGAATTTTTATGGATGACTTTGCACCAGGTCATCGGGTCACAACTAATCGCTATTGCTTTGAAGAATATTCTGGACACCCAGATAGGCCGCCTTGAAACTTATCAGTGTGGGCGATAATAGAGAAATCAGTTCATGCACAAAATCCAGCACCGGCAACACTTTCGCAATTATGGACGGCTGTACAGGCAACATGGCTCAATATTTCTGCAGGGTACTTCCAACGACTTGTTTAGTCCATGCCATGTCGAGCATGGAAAAAGGAGATCCGGCACGATATTAGGAGGTATCCCATTACTTATGTTACCTCAGCGTATGCTTTTCTCACTTGTTTAACATTTTCACCCACGTCCCATTTCTAATCCATTACATATAGAAACAGTTATATACGTCTCTCTTGCACTCAAAGCTCCACAGTGCACCTAATGGTCAAAATTATAACTAATTTTTTCCAGCTTAAATTGGTTCCGCATTTGAATATCTATTATGTTTTGCTGGTGTACGGTAAATTATGCGGATAATTCAATGCATCGAAATGACATTTGGAGTTCCTTACAAATTGCCGGTTCGGTTCATATGAAAATCGTGTTTATAATACATTGACTTCACCGAGATGAAAGGTGGCGGTGGATAGGCCAAGCCGGCCATTTTGGCCGAGCGATTCTAGGCACTTCAGTCTGCAACCGCGCAACCGCTACGGTTGCAGGTTCGAATCCTGCCTCGGGCATCTATGTGTGTGATGTCCTTAGGTTAGTTAGGTAAAGTTCTAAGTTCTAGGGGACTGATGACTTCAGACGTTAAGTCCCTTAGTGCTCAGAGCCATTTTAATCATTTTTTGGATTGGCCAAAATCATAGAAAAACAAAACTACTAGAAAAATGCCAAATAAAATATAGCAGAATGTTAGTATGATGTGTATCAAAGAATTCCATTCGATCAGCGGGTTAAGAAACTGAGAGATTTTGTCTAGGCTACGTATTATGAGAGTTTCGAGGTATCTTTATGTATATTTTACTTAGTTAATAGCAATTAAATAATCAACTTTTAAAGTTGAGAAATTTACAGCAATCAGTGTGAACTGAAAAACTGTCGTGGATATTCTATTAGGGGCTATTTGTACTGGCAAGCGATAATCATGATTTGACTTGTATCTTACCACATTCATGATAGCCACAAAGTGGCAGAATTATATATCTGCAATAAACACATTATTAGCGACTGATTCCTATATATCTCTCAACTTTAAATAAACACAGTCGCTGAGCACGTCCATTCTATACGGTATCAAACCTGATCGTCTTTTAAATAAAACTAGTTAGTAGAATCGTGGTGATTTGGCCTCGTGCTTCGAATTAAATATCTCAGTTTCTTCAAAGGCCTTTTCTTGAGAAAGTGCCAATATTAAGAAAAGCAGTGGTCTCATAATAGGCCTTGCGGGGCTTCTTCACGGAAGATGTCCCCAAACAAAAGTTTTGTGTCACAGCGAACAAGTGGTGGTTCTTACTTCCAAATTATGTTCGTAATGTCAGGCATAAATTTAAATTAAGAAACCAAATACGAAAACTTGAACCACATGAAGAAAGCTGACAAACAAAAGACAAGTAAGGGACGGATGATACCTAGAAATATTTTGTGGTAGTTGGAAGTCTCCTACTGCGTTGTATCAGAACCAACTTTTATTACCTAAAATTTTAGATTGTTCTTTACAAAGACTTTTTCATCCGAAGCGACCGATTGGATACGAGGTTAAGAGGTACTATTCGATCTTAGGCTGATAAAAAAGTTTGGATAACTCAATAAAATTATATCAGAGAGTACGAAAATAGACGAAAATCAAAGAACAGTATTTTACTCAGTATGTAATACTGGGTTATTACTCATCACCGGTGTTTTTAACATTATATGCAAACTAAGCATTTGGGGAAGCGAAAGGGAATTTTAGAATGCGAATAAAAAGACAGAATTGAGTTGACGAACGACAGATTAGTGTACGTCGTGAATTATCGAGGATTTCCAGTGTAAATGAGGCTGCACACAGCACCTTTATGCAAGGCCTTCCATGTGCGACACAAACGGTGTCTCCGGCGTTGCTTGGGAACTTTACCCCTGTAGGCACTGCTGCCATCGCAACATGATGCCCCAGCCCTTTGCTTGGACAGTGGGACAGGCGGTGGAGTACCGGTGTTAACAGCGATGGACAAAAGTGTAACTAATTCGTTGTGTCATTTAGTATAATATGTAGCATATGTTCACAGAGCTGTACCCTACGCCAGCACTGCTTATATCGATACTGCTAAACTCGCAGGGATATGTAAATAAATTTAGTGTCTAAATTATACAGACTGTAGAGGTTCCTGCACAGATTATTTTGAAGAGCAAATAATGTTCCGAAATGAATATTATGTATTTTCTATTTACATCAACAAATTAATACTGAAGTGATGTAGCCCAATGAATAGTTAAAATAACATCATCTCGCAGACAACAGGGGGCAGGATATCTCGAATAAACACCATATAACTGAGCAGTGATAGTAAAAAACGTCGTAATACTTGATACCCATTGCTATCTCAACACTTCATTCATCTGAAATATTCATATCTTTATCTCAAAATGCTCTCTCTCTCTCTCTCTCTCTCTCTCTCTCTCTCTCTCTCTCTCTCTCTCTCCCCTCTCTCTCTCTCTCCCCTCTCTCTCTCTCTCTCTCTCTCTCTCTCTCTCTCTCTCTCTCTCTCTCACACACACACACACACACACGAAACAATAGCTACAGACCCTTGTAACTTGTCCCAAGGGATCCACTCACATAAAATAATGAAACTTCCTTAGAAACGCGATATTTGTTTCGTCGGTGGCACAATTCCTTCTTATTGTCATCCAGACTTGAAAATATGAAAACGAAGTCTTTATTTTATTGCGTGTTAAAAGTCAGTTTGGTGATTGTCCATACAGGCAGATTATAATCTTATTAGTACATCTACTTATATATCTCATTGATACATAAATTATTATTCATACACAATACTACACAAATCAAACCAGCGTAACTTGATACATTTTAGTGAATTACAACTTTGTGATTTTTTTATACAGCGTAGTCAAAACAGCTTGAAAAGCTAAAATGGGTGTATGTTGTGTAGGTCGTGCTGAGAAACAATTGTTGAGAAAAAAATGCCATTCTTTGCGTCGCTTCAAAGTGCATTAGTACTGAAGTCAGGCAAGCAGGCCTTTGCGCCCGCAGATTCAAGCGAACCACGAGCCAGAGGCTGAGCAGTCTGGTGTGCTATCACCGACGCTGCGGGAACAACTGACACTAATTGTATCTGGCGGGTCATTGAATTCTGCGCACACAGCAGCCTGATTGGCTAACTTCAATGCCAATTAACTCGGAAACGAAGCAACATATCGATTTTTTATCTTAACAACTATTTCTCAGCACAAACTACCCTGCAACACGTTTCTGACCACCCTGTATATTACACAAAACTATAGCATAGTTTCCTTATGACTAATCTAAATTTCACACACCACTGTACTTGACCTTTTCTCTATGTTTATGTAAATATGCGGGGTGTTAGAGGCATAAGTGCAGATACACTTATCGATGTCTGAGGACAGTGAACTGAATAACACGAAGTCAGTTTTTACTTCATTTGCAAACTATTAATAATTGCTATTAGTTGTATGTTTTTATGGTGGTCAGTGCCTTCAAGTACTTGTGGCAAGAGCAAGACATCAATACTTATTTTCCCTCTGCAGCAGGTCAGGTGTTGAAGTTTGGACCCATGGGCACAAAATATTTAATATGAACTGATAGGTGAAGTCTACTTAGCGGCGCATCTACGACCGTACAGAAAACATCAAATAGTAAATTATGCGACGTGTTTGCGGGAAGACTGTTAGACACAGAGAAAAAACATCTGAAACACTAAAGTGGCTACGTTTTAAGGTATTAAAGACCACAATATTGCAGTTATATCCATAACGCCCTGTATGTTACACAACATATTTTGAGCGTTACAATGCAAAAGCTGTCTTTTCACAAGTTGATAACTCACAGTTTCGTCGTGACAACCTGACAAAATAAGTCGAGTATCTTTCTCTGTGATATTCGGAGGAGAACCACGTGTTCCTGCACATCCACAAATTTTGCATTTTTGTATCTTAGATGAGCCAAAGTCGTTACCATTTTCGAACTGTGCTTTTGACTACCATATCACGTTTGTCTCGTGGTACATGGCAGAAATATAATCCACAGTCTTCTAAGTTTAGAAAATTCTTCACCCCGTAATTCCCTTCTCCATAATGTACTTTCTAATTTCTGGTAGACGACCTTTTTGAGGAATCATTGATGGTGCCTCTATTCAGTCAGCCATTACTCGTTCAGTTAATCCTGCTCACGTACTATTTTCAAATCATGTAAGCAACATTACGTTATAACTTTGTTCCGAGGACTGATGGGATTAAAACCAAATAATCCTTTATGCTATACGTTCCTTCAGGAACCAAACAGCCTGCATCGCCAGAATAGTTGTTGCTGTTGTATGCAGCGTGGTCAGAAATAGTCTGCAAAGCTTGCAAGTGTGTTGTAGGGTAGACTGTGTTGCGAAAAAATTCTTAAGGAAAAAATTTGATACATTGCGCCACAATCGATTTCATATTCAACCAGCCCGCCAGTGTTCCAGACGTGTTCTATGCTTGGGTTCCTAAATTAAATTTACCACTTTTGAAAAAGGCACATTTTAATAGGCAATGAGCGTTTCAACAAGTGGAGACTCAAGGACTCGTAGATGTCCGTGTATTACGTCGTTGTAGCGCGTGCTAGTTCTTGAATTCGTGCGCCTAACGACGCGGCTAACCTCTGTGCTAAATAACTCGAAAACGGTACAAGCGTATCAACTTTTTTAAAATAAACAATTATTTAACAGCACAACCTTCCTTGCAACACCCTTACAAGCTCTCAAGACTGTTTCTGACAACCCTGTATCTGTTCGTCACCGTTCATTTAAAATATTTCAGAACTGCTGTCAATTGTGCTGTCAGTGTCATGGCTTGCTTTAAGGGGGGTAGGACGTCAAACCAGCCGACTTCGAGAAGGAGAGGCACTACAGGAAATTTTAATTTGCACTGTCTATATTTTTACAAACAAATTCATAAAACTTTGTCAGCATGATCAGGAAGGATTCAGGATTCACACTCATAGCAGTGGAAGTTAAAAAACACGAAAAAATAATATTTTTTAAATGTGAAATTTCATGATTTTTTTCAATTGCTGTTGGCTGCATTTGTTACTATAGGTACACTTTTCTTCATAAGTCGCAGAGATTCTTCGATGAATTTTGCACAGCATACAAACCCTACTTGCAGGTGTATGAAACTCTAGAATTTATTTAAACTTGGTGTTTAGAGAAAACTCCAATTTTATAGTTAATTGTCTCAATTTTTACCACAGTTTTTAACAGATTTGGGAAATTCTAGAGTTTCATACACCTGTAAGTATGGTTTGTATGCTGTGCAAAATTCATCGAAGAATCTCTCTTACTTATGAAGGAAAGTCTACTTACAGCAAGAAATGCACCTAATACCAAATCAAAAATGATAAATTGTCACATGTAAAAAAATTTGTTTTGTTATGTATTTTGAACTTCCTCTGCTATGATCGTGAATCCTGAATCCTTCCTGGTCATGCTAACAAAGTTTTATGAATTTGTTTGTAAAAATATAGACAGTGCAAATTAAAATGTCTTGTGGTGGCACTCCTGCTCCAAGTCGGCCCGTTTCATGTCCTATCCCTCTTAAATGTTTATGTTATCTTCTTCTCCGTGCCATCTCAAAATGCGCTTCCGACTTTAAATTCTTTCTTGGATGCGCTGACATACGTCATCGTCCAATTTTTAAAGCTTAGAGTTCAGTGAACGGGGCTTTCTTATCAGTGTTGTCACTGTCGTGTGCGTCGATCTCCGATTTAATTCCAGGGAATTCCGCATGCGCGCCTACTGCACTGGCGCAGATCCAGACGAATTTTTCTCGAGAGACTCACCTCGCACGATTTTTGTCGTCCGTTGCCAGTTTATGCAAATAAGACTATATAGGCGTCGCCTGACAGATGAATACGACGGTAGTTTCCTCCGCGGGAGCTGATGATGCATGAACCCTGACGGTTCTGCGGACGGGTATGATATTTTCGCTGGCGGAGTTATCTGCCTCGACAGGCGATCAGATAGGCCGCGGCAGCGGCAGCGGCAGCGGCAGCATTAACTCGTTGCCGCCGACATCACATTTGAGAGGGCGGTCGTCATATGTCGCGCGCTTGTATTCAAATGCGGCGAATACATCATCGCAGCGACTGATAGCCCGCCAGCCGTTCCCGTCGGCCGCGCCGCTCCCGATCACACGCTGGCGGAGTCGCGTAACGCGTATTCACTGCCGCGCTGCACCGCGGCTACCGAGTGAGAGGCAAACTGCCAGGGTTGCTGACCCGCGACACACGTCAGCCGACAGCCTCACACCCACTGCCGCTCCCCTGCCTGTCACATAACGACTCGTGTGCTTGGATGGCGGTGTGCCACCAACGCAGCCTGTTCTTACGCGGGGGAAGGGGGAAGTTATTTGACAGCATGCTGCACCGTCGATTCATCGCGAAGAAGTGAACATGTGGAGTCTCTTTGTAAATTCACTGGTGCGCATAACTTAAGGGGGGTAGGACGTCAAACTGGCCGACTTGGAGCTGGAGAGGCACCACAGGACATTTTAATTTCCACTGTCTATACTTTCACAAATAAATTAATAAAACTTTGTCAGCATGACCAGAAGTGGTTCAGGATTCACGATCATAGCAGTGCAAGTTCAAAAATATAACAAAACATATTTTTTTTACATCTGAAATTTCATTATTTTTTCACTTACTATTGGCTGCATTCGTTGGTATAGGTACACTTTTCTTCATAAGTAAAGGACATTCTTCGATGAATTTTGCATAGCTTACAAACCGTACATGCAGGTGAAACTTCCTGGCAGATTAAAACTGTGTACCCAACCGAGACTCGAACTTTTTCTTTTTTTTTTTGTCCGCTTTAGTTCGTTGTATCTGCTCGGAGCGGACGTCGTAAGACATCCATGTAAGTTCGCTGTTGATCTGTTAATTCAGTTTTTTTATTACAGAGGACACATTACCCTCTGACCGAACACGCTGAGCTACGGTGCCGGCTTTTACTTCTGCCAGTATCTCGTCTCCTACCTTGCAAACTTTACAGAAGCTCTCCTGCGAATCTTGCACTCCTGAAAGAAAGGATACTGCGGCGACATGGCTTAGCCACAGCCTAGTTCTGCATGGTTCGCAGGAGAGCTTCTGTACAGTTTTGAAGGTAGGAGACGAGATACTGGCAGAAGTAAAGTTTGGAAGGTAGGAGACGAGATACTGGCAGAAGTAAAGCTGTGAGGACCGGCCGTGAGTCGTGCTTCGGTAGCTCAGATGGTAGAGCACTTTCCCGCGAAAGGCAAAGGTACCGACTTCGAGTCTCGGTCGGGCACACATTTTAATCTGCCAGGAAGTTTCATATCATCGCACACTCCGCTGCAGAGTGAAAATCTTATTCTGCATACTTACAGGTGTATGAAAATCTAGAATTTTCCAAATCCATTAAAAACGGTGCTAAAAATTTAGATAATTAAACATAAAATTTGAGTTTTTTTTGTAAATATTAAGTTTAAAATGTAACATCTCATTCATTTTTCCATTAATTAAATAAATTCTAGAGTTTCATACATCTGTAAGTGTGGTTTGTATAATGGGCAAAATTAATCGAAGAATCTCTCTTACTTGTGAAGAAAAGTGTAACTATAGCAACAAATGTAGCCAATAGTAAGTGTAAATATATGTTGAAATTTCACACGTAAAAAAATTATTTTGTTATGCTTTTGAACTTACATTGCTATGAGTTTGAATCCTGAATCCTTCCTGGTCGTGCTGACAAAGTTCTATGAATTTATTTGTAAAAGTATAGACAGTGGAAATTAAAATGTCCTGTGGCGCCTCTCCTGCTCCAAGTCGGCCCGTCTGATGTCCTACCCCCCTTAAGGACCAAAGTAACTTTCGCATGACGTGGCGCTGCCAAGTAATGTAGCTGGATGACACCTGGATCATACGAGGGTGAGTCAAATGAAAATCTTAAACATTTTTGAAATATTATATATTGTGCAGATGTGGTACAAATCTGTATTACTTCTCAACATGATCTCCCCCACGCTCAATGCAAGTCCTCCAGCGCTTACAAAGTGCATAAATTCCTTTAGAAAAAGATTCTTTAGGTAGTCCGGGCAACCACTTATGGACCACGTGGCACACCTCTTCATCAGAACGGAACTTCTTTCCTCCCATTGCGTCGCTGAGTGGTCTAATCACATGGAAATACCTTGGGGCAGGGTCTAGTGAGTATGGTGGATGAGGAAGACACTCAAAATGCAGGCCTGTGGTTGTTGCATCTGTTGCACGGGCAGTGTGGGGCTTTTCATTGTCATGTTGCAAAACGATACCTGCTGACAGCAATCCATGTCGCTTTGATTGATTGCAGGCCGCAGATGATTTTTTAGGAGATCTGTGTATGATGCACTGGTGACAGTGGTCCCTCTAGGCATGTAATGCTCCAAAATGATGCCTTTTTTGTCCCAAAAGAGAGTCAACATAACCTTCCCTGGTGATGGTTCTGATCGAAACTTCCCTGGTGCAAGTCGCAAGTGGGGCGACCATCTTTATACTGATACTGCGACGGTATGTGTGCATCTGCACTATGCTGCCACCTACAGCCCATTCTGCACGCTGTTTGTAGCACGCTTACCAACTTGCAGGATAACGGCGCAAAATTTCGATTTGTTATTACAAATTTAAGGTTTTCATTTGACTCACCGTAGTACATAGAAAACAGCTACAATGCAGCAAGGAAATAATTGAAAGAAATAAGCTGTCATAAGAACAGAAATTACACATTTATTCAAAGACAATAATTACGCTGAAGTCCCCGCGATTCATGATGAACCTCTGGACATTAAAAAAGTGGAATTTGGTTCTTAATAAGGTGTGTGATCAGCACGGACGACGCTGCATGATTTGCAATGTACTCCCAACTTGGCAACGAATATGGTAAGGAATTCTTGGGGTAGGGCGTTACGTTGATTCACCAGCGCAATTTACAACTGCGGGATGGTCGTTGGTGCATGTGGACGTACTGCAGTGTGTCTGCTAACACATCCCACAGGTTTCCTATGGAAGTTAACCCAGGGAACGGTTAGCCCAGTCCATTCGCCGATTCGCCGAATACCCTCTCGTTCCAAGATCTCCTCCACCTACGCTCTTCCACGCGGTGGTCCATTCTCATCCACGTAACTGAAGTCAAAGCCGAATGCTCCCCTGAAAAAACGCACATGAAGGAGTACAGTGTCACAATAGCGTTGACCGATGAGTGTACCGTGCTCAAGGCCCACCTGGTTAGCCGATCGGTCTAACGGACGGCTTTCCTGAGCGGGAAGGAGCTGCTGGCCCTGGAACGAATCCGCCCGACGAACCTATGTTGAGGTCCGGTGGGCCGGCCAGTCTGTGAATGGTTTTTAGGCGGCTTTCCATCTGCCTGGCCGAATGCGGGCTGGTTCCCCTTATACTACCTCAGCTACACTATGTCAACGATTCCTGCGCAAACAAGTTTTCCACGTACGCGTACACCACCATTACTCTACTACGCAAACAGGGGTTATACTCGTCTGATGTGAGATGTTCCCTGGGGTGGTCCACCGGGGGCCGAACCGCACAGTAACCTTGGGTTCGGTGTGGGGCGGCGGAGGGGTGAAGTGGACTGCAGTGGTCATCGTGGGGTTGTGGACCACTGCAGGTGCCGCGGGGACGGAGCCTCTCCGTCATTTCTAGGTCCCCGGTTAACGTACAACATGTCGTGCTCAAAGATTTGGAGCTCATCAAGCCCATGTAACACTATGTCTTCTCAAGCCGTAAATCCTGGAACAACTAAGTGATTATGTTCCACCACATTCCTGGGTGCGTTAGGTGTGCTCACCTATCGCCGCTATTAAGGGTACGTCCAGCTTTGCCGAACATGAGCATTTTGGTGGTCCAGATGTTATCGTGCGGGGAGCTATAATGTTACATGGGCGTACTGATCTCCAAAGCTTGGAATACGGTACACACACACTTCAGTCCTATTGTGACACTCTACTCCATTCCCATGCGTCTTTTCAACGGTGCATTCCGCCCCACCTTCATTTTTATAGATCAAAATACGGGACCGCATCGAACAGCCCACGTGGAGGAGCTCTTGGAATGGGAATACATACGGCCTGCGCTTCGCCCGGGCTTAAATCCCAACGAGTACGTGTAGGTTGCGCTGCGGAAACGTGCTACAACACTTCCACTTGCACTAACGACCACGCAACAGTTGTCAACAGCGCTGCTGAATTTCCTGCCATCCTTGTGACGAGCAAGAGAGCATCCATCTGTGGTGATTGCAAACCCTGTTAAGAACCACGTCCCGTCGTTTGTAACGTCCAGGGGACCGCCTTGAAACGATGTGACTTCAGCGTAATTATTCTGTTAGAATATCAGTGTCACTTTTGGGCGTCTCATTGAGTATAACTTCCAGTTACTCTCTGTACTATACTGTAGTAACTCTACGTATGGTCCAAGTTTCATCGAGCTATGTTACTTGGCGGTGGCAAATCATGCGGAGGTTATTTTAGTCCTTTTTTTACACAACATTGTACTCTCTTTCTTCATAAGAACAGTAGAGGAAAGAGTAAAAAATCGGACTATATTCGTTTTTTTAAAAAAATTACAAAATACCAAAAAATAATTTTTTAAAAACGAGTTGGAAAATAGTTCCCTAAAAATTACCAAAATAATAGCAATAAAAATTAGAAAATGATATTAAATGAGAGAAAACAAGAGAAAACTCATTTAATAATGTAGGGGGAGTTCTGGATTAAAGTGAGTATAATATATCATCTTCCAGAAGAACGTAGAATTTCTCTGTGTTCTCTTTGCAGAACCCATGAGCCCTGCTAGGATGTTCCTGTAGGCCTTATTTCTGAGGGTTTGGTTTTTTGGTGTTTACGAAAAAGATTAGCCCACTCCGTCATAACGATTTCATCTTTGAACAGGTGTATAGGTGTATAGTATTATTTCTCTCTGCCAATTGTGCGGCTACTCTGAGCAAATCAAGGCAAAAGAAAAATGCTTCCATAAAAAACAATACTAAACCAGATGTTCTTCAAAATCTTTACGCCAAATTGTAGGTCTGCTTCTCTTTGTTTTTGCTGCTTCCTCTGATGTACTGTACTGCCTTCGGAAAAACTCATAAATGTTCTGTTTTGAACTCTAACCCGTTCTTCCAACCCATCTTCTTCTTCTGAAGTGCATATAGCGTTAGTCGTTGCAGACAGATTCCACTGTCTTCAATCAACCTTCCCCATTAACCTCTTGGAATCCGAAAGAATAAATTTTTACCAAAATATATAAATAAAATGTACTGATCGTAAACCTTAATCTCAAACTCTACTGTTTAAGAATACATAAGCTGAAAGGCTTACCTGCCAATATCTAAGAGAAACAACTAAATGCGAATGCACAACATAAAATCTTTTTCCTATGCCAAAACATTCGAAGGCAAACTGTTAGTAACTAGCGAAGCCGGAGACTTGTGCAGCCCGCTACACTGTGCTCGAAGCCTAAACTGATTTTTACACTTGAGTTCAGGAGGAAGTAGAGGTACGAGACCAGGGCATCCACTTTAAGGGAGGGAAGCCAGTTTAGAGCTCTTCTCTCCAATAATATGATAATAATAAATAATGTCTCTTGCAAGTCAGACACACAGTGGAAGACGAGGCATGCATTGATTGACTATGTGAAAGCAAAAAATCAGCTCTGATAGAAGGCAACAACAGAGAGCTCCTCAAAATGCAGCAAACCGAGACCGAACGCTCGAAAATTGTACTCCATTGCGCGACTGATAGCTACGCAATAAAGCACCACATGGGCAGGTTTTGTAGAAGACTGAAGGCAAAATAGGGAAATAAAAAATCTGGTCTTTGCTGACAAACGAGGCCCTAAAGACGGCAACTGAAGAACTGATTTTCGCTACACTACAAGAGCCGTCGGAACTGACGCCATAAAAGTCAGAATCGAGAAATTTGCAAAGGCTTAAGTGCAGCTCTGTAAAGAAGGTGACATAACAATTGACCCTATCATGGGTTGTTGCAAACGGATCGCTCAGACTGATTACAAGAGGGGGCACAATGATGTAGCATGAATGATCGACTGGTACTGTCGCCAAAGTAACCATCTGCCGATGGCAAGGAACTCGTAGGACCACAATACAAAGAAGTTGTCGAATAAAAAGCTGCATATTTATTATGGGACATCCGACTTCATACAAATCGAGTACTGAAACTTAATACACGAAAAAGTGTCATCGACATTGGCATCCGTGTTTATAGAAGCATCGACGAGAAACAACTTGAAAAACTTGGAGGTATGAGGAGTTGAAAATCGAGTTGCAGCTGCTCTGGCGTAAAGCAGTGAAAGGGGTCCCAGTGGATCCCGGCACGCTGGGAGCAGTGCCAAAGTATCTGAGTGATAATTTTAAAACCATTCGCATTTATAATACATCTTTCTCAAAAGTGCAAAAAGCCACTTTAATGTTATCTCCACCAATTATCTGCCAATACATCTCGCAGTCCTAAGCGCTTGGGGAATGTTCGACTAGCGATAAAATAATTTGATACATGATAATAATAATAATAATAATAACTACGTAGTTTTTGACAGCGATAAAGTATCAGGTCCTTGCGACAAGGAACGACCGCAAGTATATGCTGAAAGATCGAGGAATAGACGACAACGGCACGAAATACGCCAAACTAAAGGAGACGATATCACTCGTCTGGATGTAAAACCTTGGAAACGACGGATTATTTGAAAAGGCATGATGAATTCGCGAAAATAATCCACCAGAAGTTGGAACAGCAGCATAATTTAATGGAATACACTACTGGTCATTAAAATTGCTACACCACGAAGATGACTGGCAACAGACGCGAAATTTAGCCGACAGGAAGAAGCTGTTGTGATATGCAAATGATTATCTCTTCAGAGCATTCACACAAGGTTGGCACCGGTGGCGACACCTACAACGTGCTGACATGAGGAAAGTTTCCAACCGATTTCTCATACACAAACAGCAGTTGACCGGCGTTGCCTGGTGCAACGTTGTAGTGTTGCCTTGTGTAAGGAGGAGAAATGCGTACCATCACGTTTCCGACTTAGATAAAGGTCGGATTGTAGCCTTTCGCGATTTCGGTTTATCGTATCGCGACATTGCTGCTCGCTTTGCTCGAGATCCAGTGACTGTTAGCAGAATATGCAATCGGTGGGTTCAAGAGGGTAATACGGAACGCCATGCTGGATCCCCAACGGCCTCGTATCACTACCAGTTGAGATGACAGGCATCTTATCCGCACGGCTGTAACGGATCGTGCAGCCACGTCTAGATCCCTGAGTCAACAGATGCGGACGTTTGCAAGACAACAACCATCTGCACAAACAGTTCCACGACGTTTGCAGCAGCATGGACTATCAGCTCGGAGACCATGGCTGCAGTTACCCTTGACGATGCATCACAGACAGGAGCGCCTGCGATGGTGTACTCAACGACGAATCTGGGTGCACGAAAGGCAAAACGTCATTTTTTCGGATGAATCCAGGTTCTGTTTACAGCATCGTGATGGTCGCATCAGTGTTTGGCGACATTGCGGTGAACGCACATTGGAAGCGTGTATTCGTCATCTCCATACTGGCATATCACTGGGCGTGATGGTATGTGGTGCCATTGATTACACGTCTCTGTCACCCCTTGCTGGCATTGACGGCACTTCGAATAGTGGATGTTACATTTCAGATGAGTTACGACCTGTGGCTCCACCCTTCATTCGATCCCTGCGAAACCCTACATTTCAGCAGGATAATGCACGACCGCATGTTGAAGATCCTGTACGGGCCTTTCTGGATACAGAAAATGTTCGACTGCTGCCCTGGCCAGCACATTCTCGAGATCTCTCACCAACTGAAAATGTCTGGTCAACGGTGGCCGAGCAATTGGCTCGTCACAATACGCCAGTCACTACTCTTGATGAACTGTGGTATCGTGTTGAAGTTGCATGGGCAGCTGTACCTGTACACGCCATCCAAGCTCTGTTTGACCCAATGTCCAGGCGTATCGAGTTCGTTATTACGGCCAGAGTGGTTGTTCTGGGTATTGATTTATCAGGATCTATGACCCCAACTTGCGTGAAAATATAATCACAATTCAGTACTAGTATAATATATTTGTCCAATTAATACCCGTTTATCATCTGCATTTCTTCTTGGTGTAGCAATTTTAATGGCCAGTAGTGTACTTTCCTCCTTACTGCAAATAAGGTCCTCTCTCTCTCCTGTACAAAACGAAAACATCAAAATTTACTGGAATTTCAGCATAATAACCCACGATATTATGTCGTTGTAATAGTCCTAACTCGACACTGCTCAGCAAAACCACCTTCATTATTGATATCGCTGTCCCCTACAACAATAATTGCAAACCATCTTTAATGAGCAAATGGACAAATACAGGGACCTGTCAGAAGCGGTAACAGCCATGTGGCTACGGAAGTCTGTAGTCGTAATGTTGGAGACAGGACTTGTCCGGACTGTGAAAAACCCACACGATATAAAACCGCATCCTTCGCTCTGCATGCGGAGCTGTATTGAACTCGTGCAGGATATTTCATCTGGTAAAACATAATTAATTTAGAGGTAACTTATTATTTAAATTGTATCATTATATCAATACCACGTATAAATGGTAAGGTAAGACGCCTGTGGCGCAAATTTGTGAACGGGCTACTGCTCCATGGAAGTTGTTTATTATGTTTGGTGTAGTTAACTCCACAGCTAACACCGACAGACTATACGTAATAGGTAAGTGAGGACCACGCGGTGTGAGATAAATAGAGACAGCAAATCATTATCCCATAGCTGGATTTTGCTATGGTCGCACCTGGCGCCTGCGGTCCAGCCACTAATCACACAGAAGTGCAGGGCGGGTTGCCGCACTATGAAGGTGCCACCAACACAACCGAAGGGTATCGCGCCTCCAGCAAGCACTGGATACCTGGTAGCCTCCTGTTCGCGTATACAGCGACGCTACCGTCGGCACTGGCTGTCCTCCGCGATTCACGTGCCACTATCTCCATTTTCCTGGTAGTCTCCTTCCTGAACGGCTTTAAAGGACGCTGTCCAGCCGCTCGCCAATAATAACAGCAGTGTAAGAAAGTCTAATGGTAGCTGCCCAAGATCAGGCTATGAGGGCAAAGAACTAATGAAGTTATGATTAAAGCCTCTAGAGACGACAGATATCGATTTTGTAGAGTAAACTCTGAGACTAAGTGCCACATAATACGAAGCTGTCCTGTATTGGCAGATACAGAATATTTCCAAATGCTGTTCTTCCACCTACGCCCAGTGGAGCACGTTATCAAGATTTCATACGGGATACTCTACCTGTGCTGCTAGAACATGTGCCTTTACAAGTACGACACAACATCTGGTTCATGCACGATGGAGCTCCTGGACATTTCAGTCAAAGTGTTCGTACGCTTCTTAACAAGATTCGGTGACCGATGGATTGGTAGAGGTGGACCAATTTCATGGCCTCCACGCTCTGTT